>NW_019213423.1:168227-213901 GCF_002532875.2 Varroa jacobsoni
TATATTCACATAGAGAGCGGTATGCTCTCAAACTTCCGATCAGGAAGACGTCCATATTTTCGGTACTAACGTATATGCAGCCATGAAGAGACTTAGAGTGAAGCATACTATTCCAGTGACCAAGGCTCGGATCGTTGACACCAAAATGAGACGTTTGCTAACTTGATGAATATCGAAACCCATCTAATTCGTTCATTTGTAAAAAAACAAACGCTCAAATAAGGACGTGTAACAATAAATCACAGATTCATTCCGATGCATACTTCTCATTTATCTCGCTTCTAAATATTGTAGGGTTCAATTAAATATCAACATTTTTTTTAGATTCGTATTATTTCACAATTCAACCACGTAACTAGCCGTTTTTTTGGATTAGATGTGAATTACCTTAGTACTTTATAAGTATTTTGCCACCTTACGTTGATCAGGTAAGAATGGCCAATCTAAAGACCTCATTATGCCTCATTATGCCAATTCAACACAACGAAGGTTTTTTTCACTTTAATAAATTTCTCCTCGGGAAACGAATGGACCGATGGCTGATGCGACGACTCCATCAAATTACCGTGGAGTACCTCTAGTTTTCAACAGAAATCTCTTTGTTTATACAATAGAGTTTCGGTCAGGCTAAGGGATGCCAAGGGAACGTGCCGACTGCCCTCTTGGTACGAATAAAGTTTTTTTTTTTTTTTTTTTTGATCATTTTTCACTCTAACTGCTAAGGTGCAACCATCAAGAGTAACTGTTCTGTCTATCGAATAAGTTTGTCCGAATTAGCTGTTAGCAACTACTTTTTTACGATTATTTAAGCAGGCCACGAACAGGTCCTTCACCTTAATTTTTGTATGAAAGCAGTCGTTGATCGTCGAAACGAACTACTGGCTTCCGGTTAATAATGGACGACTCTTTTACCGATGGACTGTTTATCGGGCCATTATCTATTGTCAAACATATCGACTTCCCGAACGACTATTTCAGGACTGCGCGGTTTACAGCAAGCTAAATCAGCGGCAGATATATTTTACAAATGTAAAACAGTCGGCACAGCCTCACCATGAGATCATTACGATCAATATTATTATTTACCGACCTCATCCCTTCGCCATAACTAGCTTAGGAAATGGACGATTTACAGAAAATGAGCTGGATCAAATTATCTCTTGTAAAATAAGTGAACTAAATAATGATTGTATCGCTAATGCCGTGGGCGCTTCTAGATTGCTTGGATGTCATCACAAGGCGGACAACGACGCGTAAGTATCGAAATAGTTGAATCAACTTCAAGTTAACGATCTCTAATCGACTTTGACGCCGATAGAAGCACATTGTTTAACCACTATCGGACAGATAAACAGTTCTTACATACATAGCAAGAATGTATCTAACGTAACAATAGACTGATAATAATGACGCATCAATTCGATCTTCATTGTGTGTTCAGCGTTTATCGTTGAGACAGAATTTTGTCCAAAATATCTCCATAAGTATAGCAGACCGACGTGCATATCTATGAACTCTGAAGTATATCATTATTGTTTACGTCGTTCGATCGGCAAAATGACTTCAAATCTGTGTATTTACTGAGCGCAGAATAGCTTATGTTTCAGTTGATGAAACGATCTGCCCATTATTGTCTATGACAATAATAATCGTCGTAATGGGGTCTAACGATCTTCATATACGCTGGCTACAGGGCTTTCGGCAGTCAATGCAAGGCGGAGTCGACTTAATCCACCGGCCGCAAAACCTGCTCTTCTTGTTAAAGACAATCTACGTCGACGTCAAAGGAGTGTTGTTATTATTGCGATGATCAGTATACTGATTAGAATTAACGGTGACGGAGCTAATATTACTCCGCGATCTTTCGGCGGCGATGGCTATTTGAAAAGGAACGACATTATAAAATATTACATACGTATGAAGGGGTACGGTTGAGTAATCAGCCACTTCTAGATGGTAACCCTTGAATGCAATGAACGTATCTCTGTTTGATAAAATAGATTATCCGTTTCGGACATTTGTTCCCTTGCTACAGTGAACGTGCATCGATAGGTTCATTAGCGTTCATCAAACGACCTAACTACCGTCCTGTTAGGCTTGTTTTTCGGTTGCGTCATTGATTTCCTATTAATCCAAATCTATCACTTGCTCCTAGTGGTGGACTTACTACTGACGGCCAATTTACATACAGCCAAGACTACCATGTTCAATTTACCAGATCGCATCTCAATCAGCTTCGTATAGTCAAGAAGTCTATACGATTAAACGCGCTCCCCGTTAAATAGACAGTGCTTTGCTTGATACTCCGAAAAGGAAGCCGAATGAGCATTCTCGCGCGTAAAATCAATGAAAATATAAAAAAGTCAGAGGCCTTTCGTACTACGTTTGCGCACAAACCCTTTACCGTTCCGCGTACGATTCACGTATGCGGAACCGTTTCGATCACGCAGAAGTTTTTCACGCTACAGAATTTGATAGCCAATAAATACAGTACGGAATTTAGGACTCGACGAACGTTCTACTACATAGCGATACATGTTAATTTTACGATCAGTGTACGGCGTTTGCCTTACATACTTTTTAGACCATATCTGATTTTTTTTCGGTGTTAGTTCGCAGGCAACGATACAAGCATGCTATATTCTTGCTTTGGCCTGCCGTACGCGTAATAAGTCTGTTACTTTTCTTGGCCAGTACATCGTTAGGGATGGCCTGTGTGAGCAGCTAAAAGCATCCATTAGACGAGGCTCTCTGTATTCGTATTAAACCGAAGTCTATTCGATAACCGATATCAGGCTGTGTAACGTGTTTGCACCAAGACAACAATACCACACATTGGATGGTAAGTGGGTATCCGACTGCGGCTTTCAAGACATCATCTTACATGTACAATGGCTGCTTTTTGCGTACATAATTTCGATCAGTGTATATGGAAGGACTAAAATACATAATATCATATCAATTCGATCATCATACTATGCAAAAAGATTGTTCGCTGTATTTTTTCATTAGGTCTCACCTTCCAGATAGTCACTGATCGAACCTGAGTCAGCGATCCCCGCCTTTCCCAGCCGGAGGCTTGAACCGAGTACGAGAGCATTTCTTCCGAATTAGTATTCAAATCTGTTTATGTCCTGTAGCTACTGCTATTACGACATAGTGCCTTCGGAAGGCCAACAGTGTCCTAACTGCAGACGACGAGTCCTATGTTTCACCGAGTCTAATCCCACCTTTAATAGCACCGTCTAGCGTCGCCTACGCTCACATTAGACGAGAAACACTGATGAATGTGAAATTCATGTAACCTTAATAGCCGTTAATAGTCTATGTGCAAATGGTTTGGCTCTAGAACCTAATAGTATGTACGAAACCGCGTTGTATGATATAAACGTTCAAAGTCACCTATAGTTTGTACTGCGATGCTGATTTGTTGTCATTAGACCGAATAAACAACTACGCTAATCAGCGTGTTTAACCTCGTTTTCTAGTTGAACGCTAGAAAAATTGCCCCTGTCACCTTTTCAATCGTATTTGCCACGTATGAGCAAAACATTTCGGCCTTTAATGGTCACGAACTATCAGTTATAACAACGATAGAAATCCTCAGAACTTTTTCGAAAGGCTTCATACTTTATACATATTTATATTAAAGGGTAAACCGTGATTTGTAAATATTAACGTCCTTCTCATTTTGTGTATCGAGATAGTCACTGTTCGTTAGAATACACTTCGTCTAGTCTCTCCGCAGTCGAACGTTACGCAACAACATAAGAAAACTAACTTTTTTGCCTCTGTTATTAAACATTTTCACAGCAGTTAACTAAGTATTTCATAACGGCAAGTATTTCTTACAAGAGCACACTTTTTCAGCTGGAATAACTAACCCAAAAGTCTCATTCTAATTCCGAATCGGTGACGGCTTAATGCTCATGTGGCATGTATATTTTTAAGAATGAAGACTTTCCCTATATAAAGTTGAAAATTCATTGGGCCTTTATAGTCAAAGAGCTGCATAAATATTATTATTGATATCTGCACGCTGACTTAATGCTATAATGCGTCCCTCATGCATAAAAGTTTTACTCGGACTTGTGTTCAATCCTACGAAATTACACAGTTCCGGACACAAATACCTATGCTTTGTTAGCATCGTTCATCGTAATGAGTAAAATATAATGTGAATGAGCTAGATTTTGTCCTCAGTACTTCCGATTTTCCGATTAATGGGCCCCCATTATAGCCGAAATGAATAGATCTGGATGGGTAATGATATATGCTTTTACGCTAGCCTCATGTATCTTGTCTTTTGCTTACCCAATTAAGTCCCAATACAAATACTAGCCAGTATGTGACAACAGGAGTATACCCTGCTAGTTTCCCTTCCCCATGTAAATCCCAGTTTTTCCTCTCCGTCGACCATCCCCCAATAGGAGAGGGCTGTCGTGTTCACTCGTTGCTTTTAACCATCCGTTCGTGCACCAGAAAAGATTTGCTTTTGCTTCATAGCCAGATGGTCCCGTGCAAAACGCTACGACAACAAAGCACCTTGGTAGACTTTGAATTGTTCCCTAAAATTGTGTAGGTCAATACTGCGTGTTCAAATATATAGAGCTAATAGGATGCTGAAAATGCACTGTTCTTCAAATGACTACCATTTGAGAGGGCTGAGCAGTGTGTACGTTGCCCCAACTGGATAATGCTAAAAGGTAATATGAAGCTAAGCTGGTGCATCTAGAATCATCTCTATTCTTAGGGTCTTCAGAGCAGCCCACGCATGGATGTGAGGTATCGTGGAGATGAGCATGCATATCAATCAGCGTCGTCAATCGTTGGCTCTAATCACTGCCTTCAGAGCGGGGATACTGCTAGACATTATGTTCGCACTGAATACGTCGCGGTATGTACGTCCAGAAGATTGCACATGGGAACCGATCCCCGACTTGCTCGATATTTCGATGACCTGCACTATAAGTGCGTTGCATGGAGACCCAAATCCAACCCGGTTTTCTCTGGTGATACGATGCACTGACGAGAAAGAAATGTCACAGAAACATAAAATGGCAGTCGATTTGTTCGAGCACCTAACAGAGTTACAATCGCTCAACACAGAACGCTGTAAGTTTGATCATCTAGCACCAAGTGTATTTTGGGGTCTTTCCAGCCTAAAGCATTTTACACTGAGCACATCTGATTGGGAAACCACCGTGTTCCGCTGGGAGACATGGAAACGGTTGCACTCAATAACAATGTCAAGCGGTTGTCACCAGATCTTTTCTGCGGACCTAGCAAGTTACGATTTGGAAATCTTACTGAAAACATTATCCGAGACACTTATTCCACCCGGCGAAATAGAGATTGCTTAAAATACTGCCGGATTGGAGTTTTTCTTTTTTGGGTCGCTTTGAAGAACTAGGTGTGGATCACAGCCAGATTGCAAGAGTTGAACCGGGTGCGCTTGAAGGTCTCGAAGAGATTAGACGTCTTGATATCGCTCATAACATGCTAGCTACTTTGTTAGAATCTTTATTTAAGTCCGTATCCAAGACTTCGGGCTTGTATTTTTGAGAACAATACACCAAACGCACATACTCCGCTGAGCCAACTTAACGCAATTAGACATTTTGGACTTGGCATATAATCAACTTTCTTTTATTAGAGTGGCTTAAGCCGGGCTTGATAGTTAGGCTGGCGCATCTTAATGTCCTTGACGCTAGCTGCAACCGGCCTATGAGCCTTGATAGCTCCAAATTCGGAGTCTTGGTTAGTCTCCAGATTCATTCGGACTTCGGCTTCACAAAAGTCACATTGGTTTTATTGCTGATAGCACGTTCGCAGTTCTTGGCAATCTTCAGTCATTGCTGCTAAGCAACAACAGGCTTAAATCTATCCAATCTAAGGCATTCGTGAAGCTTATATGCTAACACTACAGTTAGATCACAATCGGGTAGAAGCCATACATGAAGCTACTTTTAACTACACGCGTCAGCTTCAAAAACTAAGCCTGTCTAAAAACAAACCCAATGTAGTTTCGTACGCCGTTTCGTTACTTAGAGTGTTACGCTCGCTGGATCCGAGCGATAATCTAATTACCGGTACCATCGATGCCTCTTACCAAGGCCTAAAAAGCGCCCAAGTTGATGAGTAACAATATTGGGAACATCAGCCAAGGAACCTTTCGACACCTGCCTTCCGTGTGCATCGTTCACAGTTCAGTTCAGATGGTAGAACCAAGAACATTTGACGACGTGTCGGAATTTCATTATGTTTGACTGAACTCAAGTGCCGCAGATGATGCGAACGATCTTTTCCGAAATCTACATAACCTAATTATACTGAACATTTCTGTAAACAGAATTCGCTGGTTCGACTATGCACTCATCCCGGTAGGTCTACAATGGCCTGACGCCCCGACAACCGGACTGAGGCACTGGGTAACTATTTTAAACTCGAACACTCTCTAAAACTTTGTATGCTGGATGCATTTCACAACAAACTTAGCGACCTCGACACGGCCTCGTTACCGAATAGCGTCGAAATCATCCTTTTGAAGTATAACAAGCTCAGGCTCATTCAGCCATTCACTTTCTTTGGAAAAAAATTCTCTCGGGTCGACTTGACAACCAACTATTTTATTTATTTAGAGGTTAATACATTCCGTCTAAGTGAAGTGCCTTTTCGTCGATTTCTGCCAGAGTATTCCATCACTAATAACTCGTATCTATGTGACTGCCATATGAAGTGGCTGCAAGCGCCCACGGATCTATGGATGGAACTTCACGTTAGTTTCCGCGCGTACAATGTAAGCCGACCTTCAGAAAGAACGCTGAACAATTATCACTAATCATAGTGAAGCCATCACAGTTCTTCCGCGAGTGTTGTTTCTCATTGTGCCACTGTTGTGAATTCGAGGTTTGCATCGTAAGCCCTGGAAATTGTACTTGTTATGCTAGCCAGTCCCGAGTATTACAGACATCGTAGATTGCAGTTCGCGCTATTATTTCAACTATCACGAAAAACTTCCGATAGATGCAACCCTGATGGCGGTGAGATAGGAATCGACGATAGGACTAGCTTCGTTAAATCACTGCAACATGAAATGCTGTTTTTGAACAGTTCGAACATTAGGTCTATAGAGAATTAGACATTTGGAAATTTGGAGAACCTTAAAGTACTAAACCCAGATGTCGTTGCTCCAAGGCTAAGAATCCGTTAGACTTCCAGATTCAACAAGATCAAGCTACATTTATGGCTCTTGAGAATCTGGAAATTCTTCATCTAGGCATATATCGCCTGGTGGAATGCTCCGTATAGAATCTTCAAGTTAGTTCACGCTTTTCAAATACCCGTCTAGCCAAAAATCCTTGAATGTGTAATTGTTGCTACACATCAATCTTTGAGCAGTGTTTGCATGACCTAGGCGATACAGCTAGTGATAAACACACAACCCGTTGTGCGTTTATAACAAAACTGTAACGTTTCCTTTACATAATTTCAACCTAACAGCATGCGGAATTTTCTATTTCGTCAATAAAACTTAAACGTGACATAGTGACTTTCGGCATCTCTTTTACACTGAGAGTTTTCGTAACCCTATTTATCATAGTATACCGACGACATGTACGCCTCTAGCTTTTCACTCACTATGGTATTTGCATGTTTAGCCGAACACCCGTCGACGAGGAAAGATTGTACGATATCGTATATAAATAAGACGAGGCGTTCATTGCACAAATCTGGAACTGGAGTGTTGTAACCCGCGTTATCGACTCTGCGTGCATTATCGTGATCTGCCACTGGCAGGCACCTACTTCAACCAGGCCATTGAAGAAGCAGCTGGAAGCTCATGAAGGACAATCGTAATCCTATCTGAGCAGCTCCTTAAAAACGACTGATCCCGGTATGAGTTTAAGTTGGCTCATTCTAACATGCTAATAACTGAGATCAAAGCTGTTGTCGTTTTGTTAGGATGGCTGTCCTATTGCGAACGGGACTGAGACTTTCGGGCCTGGCTTAAACAGAGCACCGTTCTTCACAGGGGTGAAAGGAGTTTCTGGGAAAGGTTACGTTACGCAATGCCCGCTACGCGTCACCGTAAAGGTGCACGCGCCGATGCTAACTTGTTCATGACGCATACATAAAATAATTTCGAAACGACTTTCCCCAACCGGAGAAGTAAGGCGTATCTATCTTTTACCATAATTAGGGGGTTCATCGTCAATATCTACTGAGACTCTGCTGTAGCAGCAATTGTGCAAGATAAAGAAAACAATGAAAGAAAATTGCTGATTCAGTCTTCTCCAAGAAACATTGTCAAATAAGCCGCAGCGAGATCGAGGCGAATAAGAATGCCGCCCCCAGCTAACGGCCGGTAACCATGTAAAAGCTGAATATGAAAAATGTAGCTCGAATAGAAGTTTCAAAAGAAAGATAATAACCCTGATTATGAAGGTAGTATTGTCTTCGGATTACTCTCAGAGATCTCTGACACATCGTAAGTAAAACGCATCCACGAATATATATGATTTCCTTCTAGAGCGATGATAGGTTTTTTTTTAATGCATTATTATATTACACTGTGCCGACTCACATGCTGGAACGGGCTTTTTTCGAAATTATCGCGCAGGCGAGGAGACAAATAAAACACACGATAATTAATAATGTAAGCACTGAACAGGGCGTGTACTCTGAACATATCTACCTTTACGTAGTGGCCCGTTCAGTGTATGAAAACGAATACGACGTGTTATACCTAGCGGAAGGAGGTTCTATAAATTGTTTAATAATATGAATGCATATTAGGGTGACGCAACACGCCACTGCCCTGAGTATTCTTTCAATCAATAACGCCGATATTTATGTGAGAAGGTGTAATTGCTAATGTGTTGCGCGCTCATGTACCGAATTTGTACGCATCTATCGGGCAATGAACGTTCATTATATGGTGGGCATCGCAAAAGTCCAGAACCGCGTAGACTATCATCTGTGGTTTTGGATGCCTATAAGAAGTTCCCATTGTACAATTTACAGGGAAAGATACGTAAAATTATATGGAAAAAAATTATAAAGACAATATTGACTAGAACATACAGTTGTCAACAAAGTATATCTCTTGCCATTAGGATGGAGCGACTAATGTCGGTAGTATGCAAACTTCGATTCTCTCCAACTTTTGCAGTATTCTGAAGTAAATGCTTCGAAGTTCTGCGTGTGGCATAACCGTCAAGTATTACTCAAACTGATGGACCATACCACGAAATAATGTGTGTCTACGCCCGGTTTCGAACCTAAACTGCTTCTTCGTTTAGTGGACGAACGCGTTATCACTGCAGTATCCCGGAGATTTTTCAATGCGGTTTTCTTGCGATGCTATATCTATAAATATGGTTAAATTTAGATTGTTGTCTAATAACGAATACGAGGTCGTGATACGAAATGCGTCGCTGTTCAGACAGTTCGTCCTATGGGCTAGATATAGCCAAGGGGTAAGGAAAGCGTGCTACACGAACGCAGAAA
Source organism: Varroa jacobsoni (assembly GCF_002532875.2). Classification (NCBI taxonomy): domain Eukaryota; kingdom Metazoa; phylum Arthropoda; class Arachnida; order Mesostigmata; family Varroidae; genus Varroa; species Varroa jacobsoni. The sequence continues at coordinate 177,741 of NW_019213423.1, forward strand.
AATTCTCCAAACGATCATTTTGGTACACAGCTCTTAAGGGATTAAATCGAATCTCTTAATTTTGTTACTCAAAATGCAACAGCTGATGAAGCGCGCGGCTCTGTGCGTATTGGCGTACATTGTATTTATATGCAGATGCCAGTGATTTGCTAAAAAATTGGCAAACAAAATGATACGAAACACAGCAGAGACCAATATATCTGACTGTCAAGCGCCCGTGTGGCCGAACCGAACTTCAGAGCGAGTAAGTCTGTGATCGTTTAAACAAAACGGCAGAGATTGAAAGCTTATAGTTGTGCTGCATACATAATCACGTGGCACATGCCCAGCCGGATGAGACGATGATAATCAATCAAGATTCAGATAAAATAGCGAAATATACCGCTGAGCAAAGCAGATTTCCACTGGAAAAGGATTCAAATATAATCTTGTCTCGTTTTTTCTAATTAGATTTATGGAACGAATAGGTATATGTAAATCGAAAGCAAGACAGTAACAACAAGGCACTGGGAAGCTATTATGCCCGATACTAATCCTATGTCAGGCGGGGATCGTTTGCACGTTCTGGTTAGAGTGTATCTTTATGAAAAGAGCTCAACTTTTTTTTTGAGTTTTATCTAGATTTAGCAGTTCATAGAGAGTGATTAACCTGCGCGGCACATTGTCAGTGATGTTTTTCATCTCATGTGTTAATTTTCCGTTTTCTGTGCAGCAGAATTAGACACCGTAATATGAAGATCGCGCTTAAAAAGTATGTTTTCCTTACAGCTGTCGACGAGAAGATCAGGAGCTTCAATTGGCTTTCTGTAATAACACTTTCTTTAACAGCCTGTAGCAACAAGCAATTGTAGAGCAGTATTCCATTAGCAGACACTGCCTGTATTATTGGGCTTAGCTAACCACGTCTTAATAGCTTTCAGGTTCAATGACGTTGAAAAGCTATCGAGGTTTTCTTGCGTTCCATTTCGGTGATGACCCTTAATGACGCTAAACCACACTCAAAGCCTCTGGTCAGAAGGACACGCTGACTGAAGACCATATTAATAGAAGGTTGAAGCCTGTGGCAGCCTTCCAAGGCACACAGTGAAACGTTTGTGCTTTAAAGGACGCTTTTGTGCGCTGAGTGTTTGTTTGTGCACACGTTGAGGTCGTAATTCAGTGACGGGTTCGTTCAAGTACTTTAGCAAGAGGCTATGCGTCACATTCTCAAATTCTAACCTGGATGAGACTATCTGCATATTTTTGTTAGGGCTTACAGGCACGACGGAAATTTAAAACCACTTTTCGTTTGTAAAATTTCGCGTATTATACGTCTTCTGGCAATGACCGTGGAACCAAATAGTCTTAACTTCATCAAAACGAATTTTTTTTCATATATGTATATATATACATTTTCTTTTCCTTCAGGCTGGTGACACTAAGACCGGCATTTTTAAGGTAGGCCTAAGTATATCACATTGGACTTACTGCTATTTCAACTGCTCTTCGTGCTACCTTTTGCTTAATATTTATAGCACTTTCTTGTGTCGCACATAAAATTTATCCGCAGAGACCACTTTTTCTTGGTCCAAAATACCTAATTCCGTTTGTAGGGCCAGAAAAATTTATGCCGATTGAACATCTAAGTATTTCTTCAAGCTATCGTAGTAATCTTACTAGCAAGTAGCTAATCTATACTAACCCCTTATTATGTTTGGAGAGGAATTCATGGCTCAAGTTTGATCCTGTACCGCCTATAAACAGTCTCGCAAACGATACATACTAACAATAGCTTAAGTTCACGTTACACTTCTCAACGACCGATCAAATCTACCAGTCGTCGCCACCTTACCTTTTTCGCTTAAGCTGTGCGTTCTTACCACATCCGACCTGAACGTTTCATTTTGCAAACCTTTGATAGCCAACAGAGTCTCTTTATTCGTCACGAAATGAAACCTGAATTGGGACTATTTCTCTAAATACTCGTATATGGGAAGTTTTGCATAGTTCTAACCCGCTACCTCTGACTAAATGGCACTTGGTGATCCACCACGGATATAAAGCAGATTCTGACTGTCTAGCTGTTTGAAATTCCTCACCGAGCTGTAACATTTACTTAAGTGTGAGAGAGCGTCTTTTTGGGTCCAAGGCTGCTTCTCCTTAGGTTTCAAGTTAACGCCCCTTTCCACTTTTTTCACAACTCGCCCATGAACCGCCACCTTTGAGCTCCTGATCCTTTTTCCAGCATCCGGCCGTTGCTTAGACCGCCAGTCACCCGGTGCAGGCCGAAGGCAGAATACTTTTGTATAAGTCTGGCTTGGCGTGGACCGGTCCACTACAAAAAAAAAATAGCGACGAGTGGAAGGAAGATTAACTTTCTTCTTGGATCTTTAATGTCTCCAGTTTTTCTTCGATCTCATCCGTTCCCTTACATATCATGGCTCGTACTGGCGTAGTGTCGCTCAGAGCCTCAGACCAACGAGAAAAAATTGCTTTAGGGTGCCTTCTTTCTGTGTGCCCTCTGTCTTCTCCAACTCCGACGTCTCTGCGTTGGCTTTTGTTCACCGGCGAGCGCACACCAGCTACCACCCTCTCCGAACTATTTTGGAGCTTTGCAAAGTCTCAGCAGGAATGAGCCACGTTAAGCCGTAGCAAAGAATGAGGTGTTTCTACGGCAAAACCAAGGAACGGTGAGGAGCATTGAGTTGACTAAAAGAAATCGAACGCATGAAGCAAAAGAAAAGCAGTCAAACTCAAGAAATAAAGCTAGAGAAATACATTCGACTAACTGAGCTTGCTCATATCGTTCGCATACATTTGTAGGCATAAAAAAAAACCTAAAACTAGGTGAAATAAAGGCAGACGAAAGTTAAACACGCCTTCAGTTGTATCAATAACATTCGCTTTGCTAAGGAATCTGTTGATGCGGGTGCTGAGGCATGCAAGGTTTAAACTTTGTTCTACAGTTACCATTCGGAATCATTAAAGCCGTAGTCAGTTTCAAATGAGCTTCTTTTATTCAGTGTATGTATATTATGCCCTGTGTATAATTCTAGAATATTACTAAAGCATCCAACGGCCAAAAAATCTTTCTATCTTTAGCTATATGTTTTGCCGTTTAGGATTTGTACTAGTTTATGTCGTACTCTGTTATTCTGAATGGTCTGGCAACTTATTATAATGATAGAAATACCTAGTTAGTCTTTGATATTATCAACAAAACCTTTCGTACGTGTGCTACATTGAAATTATTTATCGTTTCCAAATCTCTATTTGATTATCATTAATTTCTAGCTCAAATCCTACGTAGATCTCTAGCGCCGCTTAGTCGTACGTCTGTAGCACCTGCCTTAGGCGTAGTTTCAACTTATTTCAACCGATATCGTTATCAATATGTTACAAACCGAATATTTGTTGTCGCTTGGCACATATTATCGAACAGAACCCTCAAGTAGATTTATTGACAAAAAAAAAATTAAAAAACAGGAATCGAATCATACAGATCGACCCAGTCGGAGAAGCTCTGTATCCGTTAAGGTCCATGCTGAAGTGATCGATTCGGATGTTCCAGCACGAACGAATGATAATTTCCCAAAAAAATTCTGTCTTTATCACGCGGCCGCCTTTCATCGGCAGAAGCCAATAGCTTCTTAAAGGTCGTCAAAGGTAAGGAATTGGACTGATGAGTAATAAGCTATTGGGTACGAAAACGAATTAACAAATATTACCTATAAATTTATCTAAATAATGCTACAAGTCAAATTTCGTCAGTACCTTCTACAGTATCTAAGGCGTAGCCAAAAAATCATCCGAACGATCGCCTTATGCGTCGATAGGTGACCCTAACACAGCCTACATAGGTAAACCTAGTTGTACGTCTCTACTCGCCAGGCAAAAAATACCTATATGACGAATAAATGTAGCAACGCGAACTTTGTTTGCAGGAAAGAAACCTCTAATGCAGGAAGCAAGACTCATTTCAATGTTGTTTGAGGATTTTGTTGGGATAGCACTGAAAGCTGAGCTACCAGGACTCACCTTCTTTCAAAATTTCAGCGTCCCGTGCGGGAAGTTGTATATAGCAGTGGCAAAACAAAATTACTTTGAGGTGCTCGACGAAATAGCAACATCAACCGGCCCCAGCTGCAAAGGAAGCAGGGACCGCAGGTTTTGGTAAGTTGAAGAGCTGAAGTTGCGTCTAGTTGTCGAATGCTGTCGGAGATAGGTCGGTGAAATACGAGATTCAAATGCTAATCAAGCTCCACTGTGAGGCACCATAATAAAGTTATAGCGCTACATTTGCGTCATTGAGCTGTTCCGCAAATTTTACTATTTGGCAGAGCGACGAGTTGAAGAATTCATATGAGAAACTCGTAAATGTAAAGCAAAAATTGACAAAACGGACCGCAATAGACTTGTCGGTAGCGGCGGATAGATTTTTTTGCTGCAGGAAAAATTCGATATGGTACTGACTAAGGCCCAATGTAGGAAGCTTAATTCTATAACAAGTTCGTGGTATCTAAAAGCATTTTGAACAAAAAAGAGCCTTCTTTTTGTTTCTGTCTTGTTTGGATTTAATATCACATAAACAAAATCTACTCGTATGTTATATGAGTCATTTTATTGACTGCTATGTAGAAACCTGCTCACCATATATATATGTCCACCTGAATCCAGTACGTTTCTTTAGGTCGTGCGAGTGCCTATAGGCGAGGTCGAACACGAACTAGATGTCGCGTCTCCCGTATATTAAGCGACAATTAGGTTCAGGTCAAATGTTGTCTACAAGATGTTTGCCCTTTTCATAAGTCGATCTAGTAGTTTAGATGGGCTTAGGTAGGTAAATAGATCTAGCAAGTGGTGCAAAATAAACGGACTTTATATAAAAATAGGACTAAATACAAGTGAATGCATGTATCTTTCAAATGCTGCTATACCTGCTCATTAGTCATATTGTTGTCCTCTTTTTTTACTTTTTGTTGACGTCAATGCCCAATGTTTATTCTCAGGGTATTTCTCAGCGTCTTTCTTACACGGCCTATAACGTGGGTAACTCTACAAAAACTTTCGCTTAACCTCTTTTTCTCAATAATGCATGCGTCTCGTAGTCTGGTTAAACAGACGATGGCATCTCTTTGCGCAGGAAGTGTCTGCGTCTGAAAATCCGCCAATCTGCTAGACTCTTGTAAGTGAGCCCTTGCAGGATAGTTATGCCTCATCACGTTGACCTTTTCCTCATGAGGGAATCTTGTGTTGCATCAGAAATGTTTACTAACTTTTTATGGGTGCATTCCATGCTCTCCCGCCTGATATAAGGCCGTGAGGCAATTACTGAAAAAACATCTGCCAAGAACGTTTCTCTAAAAGAAAGATTTAGGAGGCCTCTCCACATCAATCAGGTATGTATCAGTCGGCAAATAAGATATATGGGTGAAGCATGATAGGCAGCATTACTCTAAAATAAGCAGCGAAACTTAATTATAAAGAAATAACAAATATTACATCAGGAAATAGGGCGTCTAACATTCTGTACGTTTGAAAGGTAGGTTAGGCACCAGGAGCTGTTGTTACATCTTACGAAAAAGAGCTATGCCGCTATGAGCTATTTATGTCTACCTTTTGTCACTTGCTTACTAATACTACTGTATCTTATAATTTATTGGTCACTATGAGTGTCGTACATGCTATAACATCAGAGCAACGGTGGCGACCTCGACAACTGAGCCTACATTGCATGACATCACTGTCGGCTTGTCCTAGTATCCTTAACAAGGCCTCTTCCATCAGCCAGCCCACAGTTATCCGCCAAGGGAACGACTATGCAACTTACCGGGCAAACACGTAGCCTCAATCGAATTACCTCCTTTCACCTTAAGAGGATCTCAACGTAGCGAATTAGACCTCTTCTCCATCAGCGGACCAGACCGTGTAGGTACAATAAGGGCGAAGAAAGAAATGTGCGCATATGCAAATGTATACCTTTTTGTAGTTTCAGGCAAATACGATATATTATGGCCCTTTTATCCGGTTGTGTTTCAGTCTATCACAGTTGTCCGCTAACAGAGAGAAACAGATAGATTCAGGAACAATCTAATGTTCAACGGTGGGTTGTTGAAATTCTTTGCTTATTTCTTAGTTTGTTCAAGGTGCCTGACAAAGAATTGGCCAACGTATCTTCGGTACGATGCATCGTCTTCTTGTCGACCGCAAATGATATTACAATTCAATGTGAACTATGAAGTGCCATACAAGCCTAGACTGTCTAGCAGGAGAAGAACTCATAGGAAAGAAAGCTCTGGGAGGGAAAAATGTCTCACACATATGTCATATATTAAAGATGTTACGGGCTAGCAGTGCAACGAGTCTGTTATGACGTACCTATTGACAGTTTCGTCCGCTGTTGGTGGAAATAGCACAGAGTATTGGAAAAAGAGCTGTCAGAGATAACAATAAGGGCTCAGCCTTTGTCAATCTTTCCGGAGGGCTACTAGGGATTATTTATGCATACATAGATTTTAATGTAATGAAACCGCATCTTAGAATGTCTTAATGTATCTGCGTCTTCTTAAACTCTTTTTTTTTAATATGGACATTACTAGCAGGGGATTCAAGCGCGGGTAAACCCAACGATAGCTACGTCGAGAAGGCGTTCTGTACGATGCCTGCTGACCTTGGCTAAATTCCATTTGCCTCGATGTTAGGCCACAACTTCTTATAGGACGTAATTCTGCTTGTTCTTCATGGAAGTTCTTGCTCAAGTGGCTGAAGAATTTCCTTCGTGAACATCGTGTCGACTGTCTTTCCACCACTTTTGCAAAGTGTGAGCGTCTTTAGACAAAACCGCCTGATACTGTTCAGTGGTACGCAATGTCCTGTCTTCGAAAGGTATGTGTCGAATTAACCGTTACAGTATACGCTGTGAGAAAACTTCTTTTATAGCTTTGCCAGACACACAATGTTAATTTTTAGCATAAGGACTAAGCAGGAAGTAAAAAGGCTTGATTCATTTTAAGAGTATTCCTTAAATCTTTCCATAGCGACATACTAGGTAGGAAAGAAAGTTCCCGTGTTTTTTAAACTTTTTTTTCCACTCTTCCTAACGTATTGTTTGCTTCTTATACACCGTTCAAAAGATCTCTTCCTATCACCGTTCTGTCACAAGTACAGTGGTGTGGATGGAATTCTCCAAAGATGGATGTTCCGCATGAAAAGAGTGTAGTTTCGATACCCTCAGTATTACGCATTTAATCGAGGCCAAAACAGCCCGGGACATTTTCCTTGTGCACGGGGGTTACGCCGTCTCTAAAAGGACTGCTCAAAAGGGATTTGCCTGAAAAGTTTACCTTTTAAGGTAAACCTGAAAAGGCTTGCCTCAAAAGAGATTTGAGAATGCTCCCTGGGATTTAGAGGATGCTTCTATTCTGGTCAAACGATTACCTTGATGATGACGATGTTAGTATAACAACATTTTGATATTGGTTAGGCACGGTTTGCGGCCCATGAAGCTAGCGCTCTGAAAGCTTATCAAAATTGATTATGGTTTGCATTACTGATAATGGTTGACGTGACTATACCATATCCCATTGTCCATGCTGTGTTTGAAAGAATCGACAGTAGAAGATGCGATTTTCGCACTTCAACAATTTGCATATTGAGCCAATAGATGGCGCACCGTCCGTATTTGATCTTGCATGAAAATTTCTGTTGCCGCAACAACTTACGCTTCCTTTCGAGGTCTTAAACTGAACTTGCTTCTATTGTAGTTTTCAATCTAGTAGTCCCATTTCTAGATAACTGTACCAGTGACGAATTTTTGTTTCGCTAAAGCCCTCTCTGGTTAGAACTTTTACCGGTGCTGGCCAGCAAAAGGAAGTACGCGGAATCTAGACCCAGAAAATTTTCGTCGTTAATCTCTTCAAGCAGATGCGAACTGATGCTATCTTAAGTTTGCAAATCTAACATAGATTATGATGTGTATAATTTCTGATATATTCCATCAGCGGTTCTACCTTCGAGAAACCCGAACTTAGTCATGAAACCCTGTCTTGCCTATAAGCCCGATGATATTCGATCAGCTCGTAATGGTAGAACACAAAAGACCCACTGAATAACTATAAATCAATATGCAACTACGATAGAATATTACGCTTACTCAAGTGCAGCGATACCTACACGTCTTTAGGGAATCGAAACTCGTCATCAAGTTTCCCCGGAGCAATGTCTTAAGGTACGAACTGGCCTGAACTTTTAGCTTGAGACCATGGCGGCTTGCCTCACACCGATGAGTTCACAACTAACTTCGTGCGAAATATTGGCAAAGTAACTATGCATAATGTAATCTCCAGAGTTCGAATTAAGTTGTCAGAGTAGGACTATTTACTAAAAAGGAAAATGTCGCAACGACGTTTCAAATAATATGTCCGCGTCAGTGTTTCTAGGCAGCTGCTTCGTGCCATCTTCATACAGCTGGAAGTTCAACGACTGGCTCTCTTCCTGTTTCGATGATTTTGCTACGTTATCCGTGATATATCTGCCAATGTATTAGCTATATTGTTTTCTTGCTGATATGGTCACACGAAAATCTAAGATATTCTAACGTCAAGCGTAGCAAATGACTCTGTTTCGTTTTGATCTCGGTTTTATATATTTCCTAGTGGATCAGTTGGTATGTAACAATTACGAACTCTATAGAACGCTCTTGCATGAAAAGACAGATTTTTAGATGATGGAAATTTATGTAGATCGATTTAATGCTCCTGTTATATATGTACGGGACTTTTTACAATTATGCTAATATAACGGCCTACGTGGTACAGTATATGGTCTTTTTCCCCATAGCGTGGTCGTATCCGGTTAGTGTGAAAGACGCTAACCGGACAGACTAGCTTGGACTAGACCGGACTTGTCGCCAGGCGGTAAAAGGAGCTTACGACACATACCGATAGTTTTCAATTGAATAGTTGATAGAAACTGTAATTCACGTATCGGTAGAGAAAACTCTCGAAATTTACTTACGGTTTAGAGTTTACGCCTAATGAAAAAGACTAAATGGACGATGCATTTAGTAAAACGTGTAGAAAATGCTTAATATATTTCCCTGCTACACCGACAATCATGGGTGAGTTCAAATAGTTTTCATTCAAAATTAAAGCCACAGGGTATTAGCAATAACGGCAGCTTTTCAAAGCTGGATGAGCGAAGCTGAGTCTTCCGTACATTTTGTCCTTTAGTTGAAGTTTGAGAAAATTCGACACATCTAATTAAGTTGGAGAAGGGCCACACTGGGTATCTGCCAGTCAAACACTGTCTAAATTTTTATAAACATTTATAAAGTAACTAGTAGCTAAGTAACAGCAAGTAACTTGTGAAGAAGATCTATATCAGATAGGTGCACTCAGCTACATGCGAACTGTTCTTTGGTAAAGCTGACAAATGATTGGTTCTCAGATACGATTCTAACTAACGTCACATATTAAAAATACAGCCGTTTATCACATGTAATATTCAATTAGAGGCGTGGCAATTTAAATTTTTGAGAGGTGTCTTGCCGAGACACAATCCATTATTATCAACGGTTTTGTAACAGGACTAAAAAAACGATAGGTAAATCATAAAAATGAATGAAGCTAAAGAGGAGCTAATAAATGGGTGATTTTTATCGAAGGAACGTTCGCTGTTCATATACAAAGTACAAACATAACAGAATTTGAGATTTTAGACTACGATGCAAAGCTGAGTATTTGTGTTGAAAATAGAATGGCTGAATTTCTTTGCAACGCTTTTGTTTTATCTGATTTTTTAGATTAAAAAAAACATATATAATCTTATATATATGTATAGGGTGTCGAAAGGCGAAACCAAGTTAAAAGTACCCCATACGATGTAGAACAACGATACTCTGGCACATGTTGTCTTGAATCGACGATGGGATACGTTACGAAGCGCTTTTGCTGCAGTACTCGTAACACGTAAATACTTCAGGCATTATCACGTCGATTGAACGATGTTTCGTTCGTTCAAAGACGCTTGTAATCATACCAGCTTGCTCTTCTGTTTGAAGTTGACTTGCCTTTATTGCAATCTTCATCTTCTCAATTATTGTCCTTTAGATAATTGCACCGGTATACTTCTCCGAAGGGCTCTTCGTCCAGTCTTCCTGCTAATCTTCGATGGATTTCACTAACGCTCTTTTCGTCGGACCACACGAACTTAACCACTGAGCGTTGACCTTCAGCACTAAATGATACATTTGCCTCGAAATAAAGATGATGCTCGATCAGCTCATAATCGTGTATAACCCGAGAAAATTTATCGAAAACATTCGATCTGTTAAACAAGCTAATCTATAATTTAGGTAGAGCGCCATCGATAACTGTATCGTAAGAGGATCCAGGTTTCTTATGGAATTTCCTCGATAGTTGTTTCGTTACTTTTTCGTAGTCTCTATTTGCTATCACTGTTAGTCTGTGGCTGCAGATGTGCTTTATGTTCTATAAGGTCCATGACGATACGTTACCTTTCGCATCCTTGTCACAGTTAGATAGCTCAGAGTCAAGCAGCTAACTGTTTTTTTCTACTATAGCAATCTCGGTACGGATGATTTTGGTACAATTGAACATCCATTATTAATGTGAAGGAAACAAACAGTTCTATTCCCAGTCCTTAATCATCCTGGCATTTCGATCAGGTTGTGGTTACTGAACTTCCTCACGTATAGTTGTTATTACGCAATTAGTCTCGTAATGCTTTTATCTGCACACTTTACTTTGTAGAAAATCCTTACAGAAAAAGTCCGACGACTGCTTGTCATATAAACAGTGTGCTGCGCTGTGGACCTAAAAAGTTGGAGTTCCTAAGGAAATGATACCTTCACATGGCAATACCCAACACATATATATATGGCGTTAGGAGTGAAGGCTCTTTTACAAATGCCAAGAAACAGTTTTTTGGATGACCAAAAACTGCGTAAATCAATATCACTGTAACAGATCCAGTTAGGTATACATAGGTATAACAGCGTACAGGCACGTTAACTGAATGAGTGGACTAAGCAAAAGAGCATCCACATTTGCTGTTTATATACATTGCCACAGTCCTCCAACAATCCTGGCGCCCTTGCCCCCACAAGGCTTTCATGACTCGGATCTGGCTCCAATAATCTGCTATTTTTTAGATGGACAGGATATTTCTTTGGTCCAATAGGGGTGTTTCCGCCGAGAACTTTAGCTTTTTGAGAGCTACGGTGCTAAAAAACGTGTTTATCCATTTCATCGGGTAGATAAGTATAGAATGGCAAAGCAACGCAGCATTTGCATTAGCATGAAATATATGCTTCCTTTTCGTTAGTGGATCTTCCTACTCATGATAAATCTCTACTATGAAAACCGCTGCGTTCGGTGACACGTCTGCAGTTCGCGGTCCACCGGGTTCAATTTAAGATCGCCAACCATCTGATTCTGTCGAATGGTATGAGGGGTTTTTTTCGAAGATCTCCTTTAGGGGATATTGCATTGTCTACCTAGCAGGGCTCGTTATATAGTTTAGAGCGATTTTTATGGAGAATAACAAAAATTTCGGGTAATATATGCTAGCGCTAGTGCCGTGTCTAAAGCCTGTAGAACTTTTCAGGGCTACGTGGATGAGCGACAAAGCTGGTGGGCACCAATCGATATCAGAAGAGGAAGTGCGATCAAATCGGAGTTTAGCTGAAGAATGTAACAGGGACCTAATCAATGGGTCATTTGTGTAAAAACAAGCAGGAGAAAGACAGTCTTCAGCATTGCAAACAGTTGCCATAAATAATCGTTTATGCTGAAGTGTGAGTTTCATCGCTAGCAGAAGCTACTAAACTTATCGCACAGTAGGTCTTCTTTCGCGGGACTCGTAATGATTGTACCACTCGTGACGGCTAAGTTTCGTTTCATGCTTTGGTGATAAAGAAACACGCAACGTTTTTATTGTTGTGTATTATAAAGTTAAGCTAACATATTCGATACTCGTCAAGAGTACTACGTGCAAAATGTTGCAATTTAATGCAGCTTCAATTACCAGCTGAGAACCACCTCCTAATATGCCTAGGCAAGAACAAATAATTGCTTCAAATTTAAGGTCTGGAACTGCATCAGCATTACATTAGACGGCTAGGTATAGACAATTTCTAGATTACGATATTTCTAGGTAGCGCGGTAAAGAACTGCATTAGTCTCTAGGCACTTCTTTGTTGTTCGAGTGAAGTATTCGACAATTACCCAGCAGCCCGATATGCTTTATTATTATAACAGAATTTCAAACACAAAAGTGGCGGTGATTCGTGTATTTTCGGCAAAAATCAGTGTTCGGAGGGGCTATGCCTACGGTTGACGTCTTGTTTTGAACTGGATTTTTTCGGTGGTTGTGGGCGTCTTTCGCGATCCGCGTTTCGATAAAAGGGAAATAACAATACTGCTTACTTTTTGTGGGCTCAAGGATTCCTTTGCTTTGTCCAAATTCACTATGATCATTAGCATTATCATGTGTCACCGCTTTCGATCGCTTTTTTGACATTTAATGCGGTCCTGCAAAGGAAAGTTTCATTTTGGTGTGATTCAAACAACGGTAACAGTGATCACTGTTTCATTTAATTACATTCTGTGTCTAGCCCATGAAGTCTTCTCCTGACTTCTATTTGCCCTTATGTGCAACTTGTTGATAATGGCACCTAATTGGGTTTAGCTTTTTTCGTTCCACCTCCAATGCTTCGTCCTTTTTGAATTGCTCCGATCGCCTACCTGCCGTCTACCTTGCTGAAACCAGCAGGAAAAACCTACCTGATTGAAAACTAGCGCGATATAAGAACTCTCGTTAATGTTATGTGTAAGAATTTAAACGGAACCACAATAGTGAAGCAGTCCTCTATGGCACTGTGGTGTACGCAAATTAGGGAGAATCAATTTCGAATAGTTAAAATAAAATTATAATAGACAACTTGACAAGGTGGCTCGGAAGGGGTCCAGTAAGAGCCTAAAGTGGCACTTCGTCGGCCTACGCAAGAACGAATCCTCATCGAGATCTTTGCATCTAACTGTTTCCAGATTATCTTGGGCTAGTTTTGTACTGCTTGCAACAATAGCGTTTTCAATGACCTTCGTGTTATTTCCACAACTAGTCCGGAGTGGTAGGACATTTTTTTTCAAATGGGTTAAATGCTGCTGGAGAAGGCGCAAAGTAACCTATACGTCAGTGTATTACTAGAAGATAACACACCCTTACCAACTCGTCGCTGAGCACTACATTGATTCCGTATTGGTTTGCGACATACTGCCCTGTTGAACTCTGTGTGACCTTGTCTCTAACTCATTAATAACTGCTATTAATTGGGCACGTCTCTTTTCTATCTATCTTAGGCTATTCGACTAATGCTTGCAAGTAGCACCCTTCTTATTGAAAAGCTGAACGACCTAAAAGGTCCCATGAAATTTCGAATGAAGCCACTTACAGTGATTCGAGCAGGAATAGAATAGTAAAGCAGTCCCTCTATGATGTATTAATGGAATGGATAAAACCATTTTTATGTGTAATAGCTTAACAACGTTTTTCTACACAGTTTATTTAACAGAGCTCTTTAGGAACTAGGCAGTACCCAATCATGCTTAACATGCCTTTCCTTTGGATCTACGAAAATCATAGAATGATTAAAAAATCATTCATTATCTGAGTTTGGATAGTGGCTTCGATCTTAAGTAACGTAGTTGTTCCCTAAAGCCAGAGAAGTACATTATTACACTCGTGAAAATCCAGAAGCGAGTCCTATTCACGTTCTGTCCTTGGGCCTTTATTCGAATAAATTTGACCATCACCATGGCTAACTAAATTAACATGGGATTTCTAAGACAAAAATTTCCAGGGGCAAAAGTATTTTGTAGGCGAGCATTGTAGGTAGAATCAGCCAAAAGGAGCATACGCTCTCGAGATTGTTTAAAAGGACGATACCCTGACAATCTGGCCCTTTTGGAAGTTGATCAAGCCTGAAAGGCGCTTCTAATAATACCACTGCATTTTTATAGGGTCTTGCAATAATACCGTGAAGCATATTCGAGACGAGATTGCTGTGTTAATCGAACAGATGCACTCTGTTCCAGATAAATTGATCACTGAAGAGGTTGGCAACTTCTTCTGGCAGGTACATAACCTGTATGTTAAACGTAGTGGTCAGTCAAGCGAGCTTCTTGTGGAGTGCGCTACTAACATAAAAAGAACACGGTAAATACGAACAAAACATCGTTTCAAATAGCAAAGTGAAAGGGAACCCACAGGTTATAACAGGAAGCAAAGGTCTGTCTATGCCCGGGTTCGGGCCTAAACCACAGCGTGTCCCCACGTACCACGGACTTATCGGTTTTCTATGTGTAAGGGACCAAACAGCAAAGTGGCACCCTTTCGTCACACAGAAAGGCACATGATTAGTTTTCAGAGTTACTGATAAAAGGTTAACGTGTATCGAAAGCTAACACGAAATAGCCAAGTTGTCAGCATTTCATACTGTTCTGATTATTGAATGATGCATGGATTCCTTTGAATTGCAATTGTTAATATAAACTGTTGTGGGCATTAAATCGTAGTGGTATCTGACATGACGCTAACCAGGGTACGATAGTATTATCTTCGCTCTCACGAACCCCGGATTAATGACTTCTTAATTATTGTACCTCCAATAAACTTTTCAAGTTTTACATTCGGTACATAGAATATAATAGGTATTGCTTCCAGTAGCGATTACGGCACTTACTGTATAAATCTGAATACAGAAGTTAATGTTGAAGTTCCCTTAGCTTTCCGAGATTAGCTGCTCTGAACCTCCTATCACTGATTCCGGAACTGACGTGATATAAAAGCATCAAATACTCACAAAATAGACGGTATAAACATTTTTATAGCAACACATTGTATACACACGTAAGTACACCAAGGTATCGCTCTTCTCGTTTCAGTTTAAACTGCAAAGCTAGTCACGGCACTTGTGGTACCTTATCGAATTTCCCTCTTTTCGAAATCGACGCTACTACTATATAAAGTTAAGTTCTGCAAAATTAACTTATTCACATAGATGGAACATGTCTACATAAATTAAAATTCGAAATTATATTAGCTGCAGCAAAAGTCGAAGTACTGGAAACCAGCGTAGTGCGTAAGTTATAAAGCAGCTAAAGTTGTCTACCCTGTATACAACCTGCAATCTCGTGGAAACATTTTGTCTACTACTAGGTACCTTAGCTACGTACAGCAGGCCTCTTTGATTTTCT
Source organism: Varroa jacobsoni (assembly GCF_002532875.2). NCBI lineage: Eukaryota > Metazoa > Arthropoda > Arachnida > Mesostigmata > Varroidae > Varroa > Varroa jacobsoni. The sequence continues at coordinate 192,998 of NW_019213423.1, forward strand.
GTTTTTATTAAGCCACTATTGTTAATAATCTCAACAAATTGTTGTGAAGTGCTATCACTACTTGCACACCGTAGCGTAACAATGTTGCGTCAGCACCTGTCTGACCTTAACTTGCTTAGGCGAAATAACGTACAATAATAATAGTAACAGGCCACTTCAATGAAAGTGTATCAATGAAAGGACAGTTACCGATCTAGGAATATGACTAGCAGCCGAACTTGGTCTCCCATGTTACTTGCATAGCGTATGGCTCGATCTGCACACAGATCCGACCCAAGATCAGAAATAGCAGTTACTTTTGCCACCTTATTACCATTTCTATGGAGAATAGAACTGAGCCAATACTTCTGACCGCATCACTGCGTTCTGTCTCGAATCCATATTGAAAGTAAAAGGTCATCGTCCGTGAACTAGGATTTGTGGTCTTCTTATCCTAAAAGTCAAATATTATTCTAAATCTTTGTACATACGTGCGCCAAGATAATCTATCTTTGTAATCTTCATTTTTCAAGAGTCGTTACATCCAGAAAATCCTGTGACTGGTACACATCAACTAGGCTTCTTGTCTCCTATACAGTTTTCTTATACAGACAGGCGGAACTAGTATAACAAAAGTTGTCGGGTATAGCGCTAATTGATAATTAAACATAAGCCGCAAATGGGAATGAATAAACATTTTGCATAGTTCTAAGGGGACCGGCTCCAATCAGCAAGCTTACTTTCATATATAGTAAATTAATTCATTTATACTTAACAAATGAAAAAAACAATTGTAAATAAGCCAAATGCGATATAAGGCAGAGTTGCTATAAAAACGAATGTTTCTGTCGGTCCTCGCCGGTAGCCGATTGTCAACGACAATACTGAGCAGTAAACTCAAAATGTGTACACGATTTGCGATGTCTTATATAAGTACTACACAATTTGAACAGTTTTGTATAGTAAGATAAAAATGAATGCGTTAACTAATCTGGTTCTGTTATGTATGCGCCTCGTATGTTTATATTTTATGTTAGGCCATATAAGTAATTAATGGAATCGTTAGAACTTATAGGAAGCAAGCGCTTCCTGGGTTTCGCTTATTCTGCTGCTCGAAATATATTATGAAGAGTTCAAGGTATACTCGTCTAATTTTCCCAAATCCATGAGGTTCTGCTTAGGATTAGTCCGATTAATAGTTAATTAATTAATAGACTGCCACTTTGAACAAGCTAAAGGAACTGAGATCACGAATAAACGGTATTGTTTAAAATCTGGATCCTTTCAAGAATTCGGACATGTCAGAAATCAAGGCAACCACAGTGACCTACTAAACGCAGGTCACTCCTTACTTCGTGACAGAAAAAGCCTACATGAAGTGGTTGAAGAACACTCAGCTACTTACGTCCGTTTCTGCCGAGGATTATCTGAACTACGAAATTTCTTGGTTCCAGCTCAACCGCATGACTTTCGATCGAACGTTTACATACTATTTGGTCCGCCTTTGGTTTGGGGAAAATCCCGTGCCGTAATTAGGTAGTCTCTGTAGTATTAAGCAAGCACTTTAGACATTAATAGGGGATCTACCTACTGTTCATAGCTTTTATAGAGAAATTCCATATAAATGGAACTTTTTTTTTGTTATTCAAGTTGTGCCAGTGCATGTGCGTTTTCCAAGAACTCTTTTTAAAGCTAAATAAGAAATTACGCTGTTTTATAATCAGCTCCTAATAGAAGTATTCCATATGAGGGGTACGGATGTACTGGCTCTTGGTGTTTCAGTTTGCTCTGCAATTCGGTTGCAGAGGTGTTTCCTTCTTCGTATAATTGAACGTAAATCCTTCGTACGCATTGAATAAATGTGTCCCGCTAGAGCTCGTTATGACAGGGCAAAGCAGTTATTGGCCCTTTCCAGGCGATACGTTACTGGATAGGTTAATAGCACAAGAATGGAAAATTATGGCATTTAATCCCTCCTACTGTGATCAATGGCTTCCAAGTTGCTGCATGCCTACATCGCTCAATGTCAAACATCTCTCGTTTACAGCGTTTACCACATAGTTCCTCCTCTTTATGCTGTTAAGGTAAACCTAAAGTCTCTTGTTTTTTCTCATGTCAACTGTTGCTATCTGTTTTGTAACGTACTTTTTACGTTCATTCCTTCATCAGCAAAATGACGCTAGTTCAATCTTACGGCACAAATCATAAAACTTATTTACATATATGTCCAATAAAGGAAGCCTTCGATATTTATGTCTTAAGCTAAAATTAGCCCTCTCATCTTTGACCATTTATGCATTATTAGTTAATTTAATAAAATCGATTAGTTTTTTTGACTATTGGTCTTTTGGACCTAAAAATATAAACGCTTTCTACTAACTCTATCGAGTGCCTACTTCACTGCTAAAACAAGGGTCGTTCGTGCTTTCTTTCTTTTTTTTCGCTCGTTGCCGAAAAAGTCCCCAAAATATTACCAACGTATATTCCATATATTCTTTTAGAAATTAAGCTGATTAATATTTACCAAAAACAGCAAACGCTTCTATCGATCGAATGTTGTTAGATGCAGCACCACCACTTTTGTGCGCGGAAGCCTTTTCCTAAATGCCTCAAGAAAGTGAAATAGTTAATACAAAGTTTGTGCAGGAGTTGTGACGGGCACACAAAAAGATTATGTTTTCCAAAGGGTCATAGATATTATACATAGATGTTATCGAGTACTTGGCCGAACGATTCTTGAAGCTTAAACGTTTATTCGCTTCTGGCCAGTAAGAAGATTTTTGCCTGTATTTAGAACTTCAGCGTCGAGGAAATCATCAGAAATCAAGTCTGCTTGTATTTGATTTCCAGAGTAGAAATCCCGATTTCTTCCCGATGTCTTCCATTCAAGTTTACTTGCCTCTTAACTTATTTGCCATTGCCTTGAACTTTTTTGGCCGTCATTATGCGCTGGCAGCTTTTTCACTTAAGATAGTTCTTTGAACGCCGTTACCAACTGTTTCAGGTCAATTCTATGACGGATGCATTTTCTAGCCTTTGAAATTTTATTTTTCCTAGTGTTTTACGGCTATGACAATTGCTGCTTATTCTGATCTCCTTTCTGTTGTAGATTTCGGATCTCTGATAGAATACTTTGTGAAAAGCGTGGTTTGCCACGGCGCTACACCACATCGCTATATTTTTGCTTTCAAGGCTGTTCTTGCGACAGGCAAGAAGAGGCATAAGATTGTTTAATACAAATTAAATAGTGATAACAGTAATTATTACCTTATTCAATGACAATCCAGGTTGGATTTGTAAAATACTTTGTTGACTTCTATTTGGCTTTAGCTCTAACTAGTGTAAAACTGCTACTAATTAAGTGCGCCTTCGTTAGTTCCATCTCGGATACTTGGGCTTTTCTCGCACCATTCTGATCACTGGCCTGCAAACATTGTCTCTATTTCTTATCTCGTTGAAGCCAGCAAGGAGCACCAATTTCTTCTTGAAAATAAAGCTTGTACATTTTCAAATAATGCTACCTACGAATAATGCCACTGTCATGCTTACGCATTTGAATTAAGTAGCTTAAATTAAGAATTAAGTAGTAGAAATTTCAAACAGGCCACAAAAAGACTCAGGCCAGACAATAAAGAGACTCGTAAAAACCCCCACCCTAGATATGAAAATCTGACATTATCGGTTTTGGACAAGGACGGTATACAAGCTAGGTTGTCGTAGGTTCACCGATTAGGATTAGTTGTGTAGTATCAGCTGTTGTCGGATTTATGGCAACACTTATGCCGATTTTAATAGGGAACAAAGGAGGTGAGATATTTTTCTCAAATGCGGCCGAAAATAGTATCACTGGATTTATATGCAGGTGTATACATAGGATATGGCATACCTTCACGGAGTGGTCGTCCAACATATAACTATTCTGTTCGATGCTGTATATACAAGTACGATTCATTTTGCCAGTATGCTAGCGTATAGAATAGCGTAGGACATGCCAAGAAGCGTTCCAACTTGAAAAGGTTAACATGCCAAATTCGTAGGCGGCCGCGAAGGTCAAGGTTTCCATCAACCATCAAGTATGCCGTGGCTATATCCTTTCTAAAAGCGTTCAGGAATAAGCGCAAATGTACCTTGATACGTAATTGTATAATATGTATTGCCTACTTATATCATTATAATTCATTAAAGACAAAAAAGAATAATAGCAGCACAAGTCATGGCACCGAGGGTAGCAACAAAATGAGTGTTGCGATAGGTGTCAATAATTGTCAAGCTGCAGTTATTACGAATCGGTGCACTACACGATAACGACGATCAATAATAATCTATATGATTTCTCTTCATGGTAAGAATAACTTCTAAGATAAATAAACATGCTGGTAATTAAAAAAATCAATAAACGTAAACACGCCCGGGAACGCCTCCGGCCCCCCAAAGGGCGCTCCTGATGCGTGGTGCAGGGCACACCATATGCTAAACTAACTCGCTAGATAAAAGCTGTCCACAATTCCTCGCTACGCAATTATGGATAGCTTAAGTGTTCAGTTATTTTCTTTTTTACATACAGAACCCTCGGGATTGCTAAGATAGACCTTACCGAAAAGGGAAGACACAATATTGAGAACGCAGTTTAACCATAAACTTAATTCGTAACAAACGCAGTAGTTTTCTGAAGCCCAAAGATTATCAGTATTTTAAACAAGTAAGGTTTGATGGCAATTAAATCTACTGCTACGAGCGAATTTGGCCATACCTACGCTCGACTGAACTGCCAAAGTTCTAAGAAAATTCATTCTGGATGTATCTTCTGTCCAGTCGTTGTGAGGGATATCGACCCAGAAAAGGACGCGCTGAGGCTGTTTGATGCGATCAGTTAAAAACTGATCACTTATTACTGCTGTATTAAGTAACATCACTGGTTTCTTATAGAGTTTTGTAGAAACAGCAAAAAGCAGATTCGATATGATACTGTTGTGGTCGTTACCCCGATCAAACTCTTCCTCGGAAAATTTGACTAAAACATTGTTGTTGATGGACATTCGAACAAACCTCACTTGCTCAGAAATAAAGCCTTTCTGTTAATAGGCTCCTCCATCGAAGGCCTGACAATCGAGATCTTATAAGAAAGTAAAACCTGACCCATCACTGCAGACAATTATCGAAGAAGGTAAGGTAGATGTCCGCATAAAGGGTATACAGTGATTAAAATGTCGAAGACCATCAGGCGCTCCGTAAAGGTTCTTTATATAACAAAAGCACACACATATTATGATTAAAACAGAACATCTGATCCCTAAATCGTGCTGATCATTATATGTCTCGAAACTAGTTACAGCAAGCTAGAGCTTAATAGCATGATTATCATAGCTACAAACCTCTACGTTTAACACTGGTGCCTTAACTATATAGATACAGACATAAAAATTCCTTGCGAAGTATTCTCGGAGGAACTCTATGACGCCTGCTGTTTTTTTCTTATTTTCGCCATTAACTGCAATGGGTTCAAACTTGGTATGTTTGCTCATTGCCTTATACTAATGAACCCATAGCTAGTGTCATGCAAACACATATTCGCAGAGTATACTTCCGATGGGTAAGCAGCGACCACTGTTTTAACGAACCCAGCTCTCTGTCTGCATCCTCAGATCCTGTCTCAATCAACAGAAAATGTTGAAGACCAGTCTCCATGCGTTATTTGGGCACACATAGAGAACCCACCCAAATAAGTATACTGCTTATTATATAGCCAGCTTAATTATTTATAGTTGACATGCCTAACAGTGAAGATAGCCCAACTGAACAAGAGGAAGAGAAAGATCGTATACTTTAATTCTATTTAAACACCACCTTTTAGGCTAAGCATATGTTAATTAGCACTAAAGTTCAACGTCATAGCTATTTTTATTGAAGCACCTATACAGCAGGTGAATATTAGATATTGGCTTGGTTAGGAGTTGGTAGTTAATTTGATAATATATTTCTTAACATAATTCCTTCGTTAGACTCCATTACAACTGGACTCTGCGTACAGATTCTCTATTTATTTTCTGTTTCGTGCTAGTAACACATCCCAGCAACGCTAGGAACAATTTCAGTTATGTATGCAGGAGTCTACATTCATAGAGTGGACCGAAACAAGTAACAGGACTCTATCAAAGCCATAGGTCGTTACGTGTAACGTAAACACGAAAAGACCTTCCTCGCCATAAATCAAGCCAGCGCTTGTCTGTGGGCAGCTTTACGCATCGCTTCCCCTCTGCATTTTGTTTGACGATTTTTGAAGAAAAAAATACCCTCCTGTTGTCCTGTTATTCCAGTTTCGTTCCTTAATGTCATGAGACTACTTTTCGTAATACTCTCCATGAAATTCTACTTCAAGGGCCTTGATCACTGCCGGTTGAGCCAATAACCTTTCCTCAATGCACAGTAGGTCCGACGCCTTCGTTGTCTGGGTCCGGGTCTGAATCTGCTGCTGCAATTTAAGCAGTGCGCGTTCAATACAGTGGTGCGAACGTGTCCCACATTGCCCCAGACAGTTTGGGAGAAGGAATCCTCAGACGATTGCAGTGACAGTCTCATTGATCATAGTCTCTTCGCTTTCTAAAAAGCTAAGTTAACCGATAGACCCATCAGCCAGTTTCGGTGACTGGATACCTACAATAGTTATAATAGTGGGGAGCCCATATTGGCACCTTTAGCTGCAATTTTGGGGTTATACGAAGTCCAGTGCTGTTCAGCATTGACGTGGACGTAAACAGACGTAGAATTCCTCTCCGTTTGAATATTTGAAGGCAACGTGAAGCATTATTTTGTCTGTTTTGCTTGCTAGAGATGCGTGAACGCACACGATGTTACAATAAGGTGAAGACAGCAGTTTTCAATCATAGCGGCGTTTTTATTTATTCAAACTACTGAGTTTCTTGGGTGCTTTTTCTGGCGTTTCGATCCGTTGTATTCTGTTTCATTGTAGCTATTCAAAGCCTAGCATGCACCTCTGCATTAGCTTTTTAAAATCATATGGTTGAATTACGGGACGATGTTACACATACAAACGTGCCGTGTTCAACTTGTCTGACTTGTTTCGTACCCGCCCGTCGGTCTTTTTAGGTTTATCTGTCTTCTCGATTCGCTTTCACTATCTGTTCTACTATAGAATGGAGGCCATTCTTCCGTTCCACTCGCAGTTGCATCCCCAATTCAACTTCGGAAGCGGCTTCTACCCACGGTTCCTTGGGTCTCGCGCCCCTCTATTTCGTTCCTATTTGACTTTGTGACTCTTGTGAAAGAAAGATAGCAGCAGAAGTGCCGCGGCCCTTATGCTGCTGTCTTGGACATCCTTCCTTAGCATTTTGCTCCTTTTAGTCTTTTTTTTTCACCGTTTTTCTGGCTTTTTTCCTTTATCTTTTTCCCTTCTTTTTTCCCGAACTTATCGAATCGATATTCTCCCTTGTATGTTCTATTCGTGCCGTTATTGCATCCTGCATTTGTTTTGGTTGTATGCAAAAAAAGACGACACACAGGCCTTTACACTCCTCGGATACGCAGATGAAAATTCACAACCGTAGTAGCTAAGGCTGAAATGGATATAAACCGCTTGATACCAGCTCGGTGAAGGTATACGCAACATTTGTGCCCTTCGAACCAAAGTATGCATCATAAGGAACACGTTACAAGTTTCAGATATGGGAAACGTACCAGGGTACCGAATCTCGTGTTGGAAGATCGCCCGATGTATGCGTAACTATTTTTTTCGTCAGCGGATCGAAGTTATTCAACATCTCCGAACTGCGCGAGTGACCCAAGCTTAGGACCGTTACTGTTACATCGGCGGGGCAGAATAGGAAGCACTTTCACGTACGCGATAGATACTGCCAGATACAGATACGTTACCAACACAGAAGATGACGAGAAAGCAGGAAAACGATTTGGTGATAGGACAGCCGATTATCAGTGCTATACCAAACAAGCAAAGTCTACCAGATTTTATATATTTATTATTAGATTTATCCTAAATATTTATTTATTTATAGAGCACTGTTAATTCCCAAACGCTTATGGTCCTATTTCCTTTGCGAAAAGAAGTCGAGCTCAGACGCACTTATACAAGAAATGTGTTCCTGTTGGACATATCGCAAAATACTGACGACTACTATTCCTTATTTTCAAATATTTGTCAGTAAAATCGTGCGATTTTGAAGTTACCTAGAAACGATTTACCTTCAGTCCAACGACGTTTCTTTGGGTTATCTATCAGCTTTACTACGGGTCGAGACCTACATATCAGCCCATTCTAATGAAATGATGTATTTCATTTTGTTGTGATTTATGTTGTTGTGCTTTGTGTAATACCCTTACAAACGCCATATATTAATATATGGTTTTTACATATGTGCTCTTCATAAATGTAGTGCAATTAAATAGACTATGAAATGATAATAATAATGAAGATCTACACGCTGCGAACGTACAACCGGCTGACCTGTCGTGCAATCAAATCCAAATCACAACGATAAATACGAGCTTGCGGTAAGTTATCATTAACCTGACAGACTCCGCATCAAACGAAAGGATAAAAAAAAACAGAAGAAAGAATAATACGTGTGAGATTTTGTGTTCGAAAACGAGAACGGCTTGGACATCGCTTACGGCTGCGCATGTCTTGTAGAACGTACGAACTAAGCAACAGAAGATAGTTAATAGTTAGATGACAGCACGCCTGGTGCTACCCACACCTGGTACGAACCGTTAGCCAGCACAGACAAACGGCAATGAGGGTGAAGATACGTAAACTGATCTTACTGTTTTCTTTGATAAGTTTGAATGTGAAATACGTTGAACGATCGACTTGTTCCTCTCTTTCTGAGAACTATTGTCTCTCGCAGGTTCTTTTTAATACGTCTCGCGATGTCTAAATGGTGAACTAAGCTAAGGTGTTATCTCGAACACGTATATCGACTCATATTCTAGAACGGATCTAAATGCAAGTTAGTATATAATCATTGCTCTACACGTTTAAATGTAGTTTGATGCAAAAACAATTTCCTCGCACTATCGATCTGTCGTTAATACGTATATAAGTGCTAAAAATGTACATTTAGACATTTAAGAACGCAGTTAAGTATGCATATACTCGTGCTGATAGTCGATCACCCTAACTAGGAAAGAAAACGGACGCATCCATACGGTTCGTGCTATAGGGAATACTGTCTGGTGACTAAATGACGGATCAACAGAGTGAGAGCTACAGATCACATTCTACACCATATATATATATATATATATATATATATATATATATATATATGTGTGTATAATTGCGAATCATACAAGCTGAATTCGGTTATAGCGTATGTTGAACCTGGCTTATTTCGTTGCTTTACCGTTTATAGTAATGATTTACGTGATAACAGAGCAAACGTCTGAGTTGAAAAAACACCTATATCTCAGTAGCACGTGAGCTACGTACTTGGTGCATGTTCATTACGATATTCTGACGCAGCTTGAATCTAGCACGAACCATTGTTACGTTAGTGCATACTGCATTGCAGTAAAACAGAAATTTTCCAAGTCAAGAAAATGACAACTTCTGCCAGTTACGATCTAGTTATCGACTGCATGTCTAGGCACCACTGCTTAGATTGTCAAACTCGTATGTAATGGATTATTCATATGATTATCAATTTATAAGCGAGTTATAGCAAGAAAGTTTATCCTGTGAACAGCACCCCATTGGTCTGTCGTGACTAGAAGATCCTATAGCCGCCGCATCTCTTTAAGCTGCTTTCTCCCATAATCTCTCCACTTTTCCTTCTGAGCCAGCGACCAGGCCACCGCTGGTTTGATATCGGCTGTCAATATTATCGTTTTGCCCCACACTCCAGAACTCCAGTAAGAGCACACTAAGGTCGAGGTGGCATGAACTATTGTTTGGTCCAACTTCTCGCCTGTACTCAATCCAAGAGCTAATATCGTTGAATATATCAACACTCAGGCCCTTAACCCCAGCTGCAGTGCAAGCTGTACAACTAGTTCTCGTAACCATACCCCTCAACAAAGATGAAACTCATACGACTACGTTGTTTCTTCGTGCAGGCATCATCGAACGCAATCGGCACAGCAGACCGAGCTCAATAGGCTAGCCCTGAGGACTCATAGCATACAAAAAACAGATTCCTTCGGGATCGGCTCCAGATGTTATGCCCCAAGCATTCTTAGTATCCGTGCTCTTGAAGCGTCAAGCTGATCCTTAATTTGCCTCGACGAAACTACCCACACCATCCTCAAAGTGGGCGGTCTAGACTTTGCTGAGGTTGTCGCTCTTCCAGCTAGAGAGGGCTGTATCAGTCTGCTGTTTCTCCCCTCTCTAGCCCAACGCACACGTCACCTCTTAGCGATCGATCTGGCTATTGAAATCGTTTAAATTAATACTGCCTTCTACTTAAGCTGTCACTTTACCGAACCTCGTGACACCGCCTGCTAATTAGGGGAGTATAATCAAACATCTATTTTGTATACGATAGAGAAAATGGGAACTCACAATCGACTTTATGCTCATAGTGTAAATGGCCTGTTCTGAATACTGATTATGTTCGATTGGCGCTACTTAGGTTTCTGCTGCTGGAACATCTTCTGAATCAAATAGTACTTGAACTTGCATTTATAGAAAAAAAAAAAATAGTATAACGCGCACTTATTTAGAAGGAGTCCAGCAATTAAGGTGGGAAAAATCTGGCCACCAGCAAAAAGACTATTTAGATGTCTGTTAATGCTGGTGAACACATAATGTCTTATATCGAAACACACTAAGAGGCCTTTTTGTGCATTTGTTGTTCCTTAGCTACATCAACACATAAGCCGTTCTATGATTATTAGTGTGCACGTGATAACTCTTGTGAAAACAACGTCCAAGCACAAATGTAAACCTATTACAAATCTCATAACGTTTGTAACTTTATGACAGCGTCCTTATCAAGTGAGAACTGTTTGTTGTTAGTCAAACAGCTACAAACTACGACAAAGATCCAAGCGAAATTTGGTCCTCTCGGAAAATACCTATGCATTTCCTGGGTACGCTACCCCTAATACTCGCAGTATGAATGTCTTCCAAGTTCAATATCCTCCCAAACTATTCCCTGCAGTATTACAAGATGCATCGATTTCATAAGAGTACTCTGAACGTTACGAACCTTGACAACTGCTGTGGCCGGAGAGCCGAACGTAAAAATTAGGCCGATATAAGTTATGTATAATTCGAACGACTATATATAAAGAACAGGAAATTCATGAGCGAACTACACGCCATCCGTAGCGCACGTAGATCTGAAGGTCATATTGGTCCGTGAACTTAAAAAGCACTAACGCTGGTAGCTTAAAAGGCAGTAACTTCAGTAGAGCAACCGCTTAGTGAAACACGTTGCTTTGGTGTTGCATGAAAGATTTCAGCCCAAGGAAAAGTCAATGTAATTTGTTGTCTTTTTAAAGTTATTTTTGTATAACTTTACTATATATCCTTATAATTCAAGATTATAGATAGATAATAATACTATGCGGCTCCGAGGAAATTCGAGCCAGTCGAATACTACGAAGATATAATACGATAAAAAAACATTTTCCGATGAAAACACACATAGATTCTCAAAGTAAGCTTCACGTCAGTACCGATAAAAAGAGCGGAAAACATATTTATCTAGCGTTATTGGTTGTTAGCCAACTTCATCGCGCCTGGCATAAAAGCGCATATTTCGTATAATAATTATTCATATGCATATATTATTCAACAAATACTCAAATCAAACTAAACTATTAAATCGATGCTAACCAGCGCCATTTAGATCACATAAAGTTATTCTGAACTACGTTCACAGTTAGACGGAACTTTATCTCCAGAAGCCAATTTACCGCCAGTTAACTCTGAACTCGTTTTAATCGGGTCCTTAGTCTCTATAAAAACGGGCAGATTTATTGTCGTAGACCAAACTTCAAGGACAAAAATGATTGGATATGAGTTTTAATACCTTTTTCACTTGACTGTGGTTCTTACACCAGACTGAAAAACCACTCGTCGTTTTATCTGTTGCCTTCAGCTTATGCAGTATAGACTAGGATCAAGCTTCATAAAAAAATCGTGCTAATTTCAGCAATGCTACTGGAATAACTCGTTGCGACAATGCTGTCGAAACGTCTCAACGATTGAGAAGATCGTCCCCCCTCAAGACGACGAATACACGCGCCATTGATCCTCGTCGAAAACCAATGGCTTCCCTACAGCAATTTGAAGTGGAAAGGGACGCCTTTTCTCGGTTTGATAGCGAAACTCCTCGGCGATGAGTCGTTTCAGCACCCGAGCACAGGATCTCTACGTAAGTAGCTAATGAACGTCTATAATGCATGGGTCTTGACGGAAACCCGTAGAAACAGGTGCTGCACAGGTTAACGTAAGTCGACCCAGCTTTACTACTTAACCTAAGCATCGCAAGATTAGTGACTCAGAAGAGCACAAGGAAAAAATGCGTAAGTTGTCGTAATGTGCACATACTGTACTATGTACAATCATAGCTGAGCAAGTCTTCTTTGCCGGGGCTTCAGCCCCTGGAACCAGTAGATCCATGAAGAAGTTGCGTTAACTGGAGTGCCAAGTTTCGTTCACTTCAAGCATGATGTGCAAACTTCCCTTAAGATGCGTTCACTAACTTCAAGTTGTTTTCGATTTATTCAGTAATTCATTTCGGAGGGATTACGAGACGCCGACGAGGATCTGGTAATTCGTGGCTCTAGGACTGACAACATGACGTGTCAACTACGTTTAATGCGGTAGTACTTATATGCATAACCTATTTCCGAAGAACCTATAGCTATTGCTTTTGTTGTCTGCTTAGGCAAAGTAAAGGTCGGAGATTAATCGGTGTACTCCAGTTTACCTCACCAGATAGATAAACTAGTAAGAGGAACACCACTTTTCACTTAAGGTAAAAGATGCAGACTTAAGGCTTATTGGCAAATAGGCTGAGCACACACAGATATATAGATATACGTCCATCGCATACACGCTTTTAAAAAGCGTATAATAGAAAGAAGAAATAGCAGTTTCCTATAGTTACGCGGATCGTGTAGCTATGTGTCATTAGCGAATTCGTCTACGGTGAGCATTGCCGCCGTCTGCATCGATTGTTTCTGGACAACTGTAATTCGAGTTGATCGTAAACACCCAAGATAGTCCCACATTGGTAGACAGTCACCCCAACCGACTGACGTTTCCAATTAGCCCCCGAAGAAAGTGTACCAGGCGAGATCATCTCAGATGTCCGATAATTTAAGTGCAAATCGACGGCCCCTCTTAAACGGCTTACTTTTTACCTCTACAAACATACTACGGAGCAAAAAGACATGTGAAAATTACCAACGATAATTACTAACTAGAGCAAAGCTCTGGTAGCCATTTAGCTCTGAAAACGCTATTTTACCATCAGCAAAGTTCAACAGGTTATCTAACTTATTTACTACTAACAGTTACATTAAACACCAAAAGCATACGCCGCACCTCTTCTAAGGCTATATAGCAAACGCGCATAGTATCGCTGAACCCGTGTTCAGTAAAGCAGAGCTATTTCCTCTGCGCACACGTCGCTATAGGTTTCCTCTGGACAACTTGGCTTGTAAGAGTAAGCATCTCCTGACCATTGGCTTTACCATTCGTTCATGCGCCCCTGTTCCCTAGCCTGTGCATCCATTCCTCATGGTCCGATGTCATGATTCGCAATTCTTACAGGTAGCGCAAATTATGTGTTTACTGCATAGCTGTGAAGCAGTTACGGATAGCAATTGCCGCCTCGTCTGGTGTCCTACGTGCGTGCGAAACCGATCATGCGCAATGCACGCTAGATCAACTGTAGCACACAACATTTATCGTCTACCGCCGACGAGGGAGCTATGCTATAATAGTCGACCCCGAAAGATACTGGAATAGGAGAGCCCTGACGGATATTATGGGTACGCAGTAAATGCATGTTGACGAATTCTAGTTTTTACCATGGAACTCAAATCGAATAGTGCTTCTGCTGACCGGCCAAGAGTCGTACTGTCCATTCGTTGTCCGGCAAAGTTGTCTAAGGTCTGCGTAGACAGATGTGAGCTGTGGAACAAGCGCATACTATGAATGGCTGTTATGTCCTGAGTACAGCCTAGCGCGCAGCAAAAGCACAGTTACGACGAACGCGCGCTGGAAACGTTCAGAAGAATTAATTTACGCCTGAGATAATAGCGCACATCCTGCGTAGGCTGTGAGAATACCTTGTTATTAAACTAATAGGAAACTAAGTTACTCATACTTAATATAATATATATATTTATAATTAGGTATGACTTTTCGAAGGAATCGTGTGTCCAGAAGCTCTGGAGCTTCGTTTAGCATGCGCAAATATGGACAGGATCTACAACAGTCTATTTCCAATATTCATATGCCAAATTGTATCATACGTAAGATCTAAATTTTACTCAAAAACAAAAGCCAAACAATATTATACTAAAAGCTACTGTCTATTAGAAAAAAAGCTGTACAAACCTTACAGTTTCACTTCAATTAATATCATAACTTGTAACATATATATATACGAAATCCATATTATTAGGGAACTATGGAAAAATCAGTTCTTGCCCATTATAGACTTCTTTAACTTCGCATTGGATTACCCCTTTCGTTAATAATAGCTCATGCAGGGAGAGATATTTAAATAACTGAAATCAGCGTCAGGAACGTAGCACTGACGTCGTCTGGGCAATACGTTTTCAATTTGATAGTCCGTCTCTCTATCCGCGTTTTCGCTATTGCAACACATAAGGCTGTGTGCGTGTACTTTCTATACAGTCCCTAAGCCAGGCATTGAACTATCTGAATGTTCTGTTTTATACATGAACAACCCAGCTTGTAATTGTTTTATCTCATCAAACAAAGCGTTTTCGCTGCCTAGACACCAGCCATGAATGCTTATTGCCATTACACGGCTGCCTGAATCTCGATCGAAACAAGCTACGGCCATCGGGCACAACGTGAGCCCTCATAGGGGACTACTCTATAAGGAAATCCAAGCAGAAAGGCTCCTAAGTTGTGAATTACTAATAATTAGTTAGCAGTTAACTTTGGTACAAGCTTATATTAAAAACACCTGTGTGACGTCCTCTGCGATAATTCTCTGTGCGTTTACTGCCTATTTTTTCTAGGTTCGCATAAACTGTCCCATCGTTCAGGTGTTTAATCTTAAGGCTCCGTATACAAAGGATTGACCCTTATTAGGTAATCTTTAAGTTACGAGGTTAAGTAAATTGGGGAGATACCACAATAGTCTCCCCTTAATCACTCTAGCACTTTCTGTTGAAATTTCAAATCGCTTCAAGTCAAGACAAAAATAGTCTGATAAAAGGACCTCGACCTACCCCCGGGTAATCGTCTTAGGACGGCTCTTTTTTTCTACTTTTAAGCGTAATTATTTTTTAAGGGCAAAGCGAACAAACACAATAGAACAAGATATGGCTCAGCCTAACGCTAGAAGCCCAAGGGCATGCGTTTTTTGAGAAGGGTGCTGTTGATCGTGTGATGCACGTTCATCGCCTGTGGCCTCGACCGACGTTAAACACAATCTATTACTTACACTCTTGTTACAGCCGTCAATCCCCAAAAAAATTCAATTAATTTTGTATTATTTTATCATGACATTTCTGTTCCAAGCAGTTTTAAAAGTCTCTGTTTTTTAGAATCGAGGAGTACGTAAATAAAGCAAGTTAGCAATGTCTGCGAATGAAAGCGTTAGCATATTACCGAGCAAGCCTAATAGATCAACTTTGTTCGAATCGGAAGAGTTCACAGGGCAACTGGTCCCTGACACGAAGTAACCAGCGTCGTATACAATTATATACTACAATTATATATACTAGATCGACAATGTAATCTCATGATAAGTATCTGATAGGCATAAATATTTGATACGTTATATTGGTCGTGACCCGTGCCAAGTATACACTTGTATCGTATAGTGGTGTCATACGTAAGGGCAGAAAAGGCCGTAACGGGATAATATTTCGATTCTTTTTTCTTCGTACTGAAAATACGAGATCTAATAGTTTGTCGCGTACGAGAATAAAACAATAATCGTTGAAATTTTGCTTACTGTATTATACGTCGTATGGTACCTATAATTAGTATTTGTCCTTTCCAGGCGATATATGTTTATGTTCGAGCTCCCAAAGTTTATGTTTTTGAAAGAAGCAGGCTCAAAAGCTGTTTCAAGTGAGGTGACTAGAATATGCTGTCAAGTTTACGAAATACAAGAGTAACAGACTTCATCTGTGGAGCGCTTAATGTTGCAGCGTTGAACAAGTTAATAGAAATGTAAGTTGATTACGCATAGTATGGAGTAGAGTTCTAAATATCTAGCAAGCTCTGCTGCAGTTACGGATATTAAACGCAATTTATATTTGTATAATTTGAGGTAACAGAATGAAGTTTAGCGAACAACAAGATTTCGCAAGCGAACATGTGGCTGTCTTTGCCTCCGGGATACAGCACTTCCGTGAAGACCTATCATAGCAGCATAGGAAGACGATCAAGGCTTAGCTTCTACAAGACGACGTAGTCTTGATAGGACCTTAAAACGAGACCGCAGGCTAAATGTGATTTTGATGTCACACTTCAATTTATCTATCCCTTGCAAGCGTTCACTTGTCGTAGGTTGTATTAAGAAATAAAAACCTTTTTAAGGCTATATCTTTCCCGCTTTGAAATTCGTGTATCTCGAAAAGCATATTTACGATATAGTTTAATATGTTCTGTGACATCTTTGCTACGCCGTGAATTTATTTACTATAAAAATATGTGTTCAAAAATATCCCAGAAACAACGAGTATACTCATTTTAAAACATTCAGTGACTGTTTCGATGAAGCGTGATCCTTAGCAGGTCAATCGGACCGTTAAAAAGAATGAATGAGAAATGTTACTTCTCCCGGTAGGATTGTTCGTCGAAAGATAGAAATTATACTCATATTTATTTGTAAATTTATACCTAGACAAACCTGATTAATTTTCTTTTTTCTATTGCGTATTTGCCGCTAGCGTTTATTTTGGTCTGATCTTTCATGTTCTTTTCGCTTTCGGAATCGCAGATAACCCTTTTCAAGATGTCAAATTTACTAATAGCGTTTCAACGGACAATAGTCGATGCTGCACGATGTAATCAATAACCGCACGTGCACACATGTACACACAGTGATCTCTATTGTTATTTCTTGTTTTATTGTTTAGCGTCACAACTACGAACGGGTACCGTATTCGATTTTTCCGATCTAGAGCTCAGGATATAGTATCGATCCGAACACTATATCTCGAGCTCTTCCAGAATACGAGTAGATCGAGTTCGGATATCACTCATCGCAGATATCTATGAGAGCTAAGCGTCCCATTATTTATTTAATGGGACGCTTTGAGTGCATAATGTCAAAGTTCGATTCTCGCCAATGTAAGTAGTAAGTTGTATAGACACGACGTGATATATAATGGACCAAATCATCAATTGGGAATCAACCAATTGCGGCAGTCGTATATCGCGTTTAACTATACTAAAACGGAGTCAACTTGAAGACAGAAACTACTAAGATGCATCATTTTAGTGAGGTTGTATTTATATATGCAATAATAATATAAACAAATTACAGTGACACACATATATACCATTATACGATTGAACGCTTTGGTCGAACTATATTTCGTTTCAATATGACACCGCTATTTCTTACTCTTGAAGATAATAGCGCACTCGAAGATTAACAGAAAGGAAAAATCTTCTTTAAAGTAGCATCGGAATAAACAGCTATTCAACTACGTTGCCTGCGTCAACGTAGCGGCTAGCATGAAGGTAACAGGTAGGTTTGTAGGCGCGACATACCGATAGGGATTAGGTTCGGATCGAGAGTTTGATTAAACGTGCTAGTTAGTATCGCAACGAAGATTCGTAACGAATGACGAAATTTCACGTAACCTAATGCAAATAAAGAGAAATTAGCAATAACATTACCTCACGTACGATTTGTCATGCGTGTAACTAGATTCATTGCCACGCGTTCAGAGCGTAACAACAGACGGATATATTTTTCATTAGTTCAATAAAATCGCTGATTACGTATCTCGGATCGTTATCAGTCCTGTAGCTGAAGGCCGTAACAGTTACACGACGTACGACGGCCTTTTGCCCTACCTTAATGTATTTAGACAAGTCAGCCGTTTTCAACGGCCCAATGGCATTCGTTTAGAGAAAATGGATGTTTGTCCAACAAAAATATGCCAGTTGACCGTCAGATGTGTCTTTCGCTATTGTTCAATATTTTAAATCAAAATCAATTGTCGGTTTTACGGTGAAAATCCGTGTGTGGCGGTATTAGCTCAGAGTCACGTTTACACATAGTGCGTAACGTTGTCTAGTCCTTGGAACAAACGTATTGAGCAAGAAGAAGACGACATGTGTGTCATGGTAACGGCCAACGTTCACTACGAATGCGATCTTTAACGTGATTTTTGGATTTCAAGGGAGGAAGAGACCATGTCTTCCTTTCGCTATAGCATCAAATAAGTTTTTTTTTTTTTTTTTAATTTGTGCTATAGTTTTTTTTCGTCCGTTTATGCATGATGCTAACATCGTAGTTAGTCATACATTACCCGCTATGACCTACATTAAAATATCACATTAGAATACAATTTAGGTGAGACGTGACGTATGACAAAAAGACGCTGAGCAGTCCAAGTTTTCAAGCGGAAAATTAGTGGCCGGTTACGTTCAAATAAGCGAGCCTAGAACTTGTGCTAGGCCATAAACGCTTACAACTCCATTGGTGGAACGACCAACGAATCTGGTTAGTATCTTTACGACTTGTTTAATATGGTAGTTATATGTACGTCAATCCAGGATATAAGCAGATGAATAATTAAGCCGATTTGCGAAATAGCGCAATTGCGCCATCCGAATGGTCGAGCAAGCGGCATTTAAGTGGCAGCTGTTGACAGAATAAGCCGTGGATTATACCATAGCTGAGACGGGCGCAGACATAAACAGCTAAGGACATTTATTAATGAATCATCTTACTCTATGAAAGTCGCTAATAGTGAAGCCTGTCTTTTGTGTGGGGCTAATATACTAGGCATTCGCATCAACGTTAGACAACAGTAATGCTGGACATGATGAGCCTACTGTTCATGTGAGAAACGTCTGAAAATGCGAAACATCTGGCCTGGGCTTGTTTATCCGCGCTAATCAGTTTCCCTCGAAGAGTGGCAACAAAGCTAATGTGATGTCTCGTATGTGAATACGATCGTGACCTTTTGGGCAATCTTCCTAGAACGCGTAGGTCTTTTTTACTTAAACGCTGCAAATGCGAGTTGATTTCTCGAGCAAGGTCTAGCGCAACCACTGTGCCACACCCTACGGCAAAGCTTTACATTTGCTGAATTTTACTTCAGCGAACCATATCTGAAACATCTATGTCTTAGACAAAATCGCCATTTGCCGGTACAATACCTTATTGGGCCCCTGTCAACTTAATCGTCTCAAGAGGAAGTGTCTCTTCCGCTTTCCAGTTCTGCGTTACCGTGGAACAGCTCAACGCGCATCTGTCGAGCGAATCAGTTTTGTTGTTCCGACTGTACAGCCCGACGAAAAGATTCTCCAATCTAACCAGGACGTACGATGCAGTCTCTCACTCGCAGAAAGTCTGCAACATCTGAACAATTCGGCAATGAGCTACGTTTGCACAGCCACGTCATCAAGGAAGAGCAGCGGAGGTTCGAATTCGAAGAACGGCACCGAACGGCGGTGGGGCAATGGCAAAGGGAAAACTAGCCTCTGGCCGTCGGCGAACAAAGAGGATTGACGTTTATCGCATGGTTTCAGCCTGTGAAAGGAGGGCTCTATTGCAAGGAAAGTACATACGAACTAAGATGGTTCTTCACAAGCTAACACTCACCAGCCACTCATTCAAGGCCTCGAACAGCATGACCCGTGCTCCGCTGGTAGCGGCGGCCTGAACTGCGGGCACTTCAGCCACGCGGCCAGAGGCATCTCGGGTCCAATGGAGTGTGAGATGCGAGTAAACTCTTTGGATGCCTTAGTTTGCTTGCTCCTGAGATCTCTTTTGCGAATGGTTCGCTTTGTACACTCCTCTACAGTTCCGTCTTCACTGAGCGTACGACGACTACTGCGCACGTAAATATAATGAACTAAATTAAACTGGCTCGCAAGCGAGCACATCGTTATAAGTCGAGGTAGGTTTGGCCGATAATATACGTATGACCACGTTTCCGTGAACTTTTTCGAAAAAGTTAAATTCAAACGGTAATATTGGCTGACATCAATGCCGTCTCATTCTGCAGATGGAAAAGGTCATCGGAAACTGCTCAACTGACCACTACTGCTTGGATATTGGCGATTTTCATGTAAGTATATAAATTATTTAATCTATATACAAGAAAATATATACGAGCGAGTGAATATATGAACGAAAAATTGTTTACTTACGAGTCTGCTATATACGTATTCATGTTTGACACATCCGCCAGCCTACGTAATTATCTTAAGATAAAGAACGGTGCGCTGGCTTCGAATATTCGAGTAATACTGGCATAATTAGAATTTTCAAAAAAGGATTTAGGACGTTGGTGGAAATAAAAAGTTAGATAGATACTTTGGACGAGTCCTATATTCTTGACTGTAAATCACACTTAGCAATCAGTTAACCTTTTTTTTTATACGTGGATAATACACATACTATATATGTTCCAGGAAATATCTTATTATCATCTTATAGATTTACTGCCCAGTCATAGTGGGTTTATTTCAAGTTACTACGGAACAACAACGACACTAGAAACGAATTATGCATTTCTCGCCATCCTCAC
>NW_019213424.1:0-28372 GCF_002532875.2 Varroa jacobsoni
GAGAATTAATTATAACGAGTGTTATCTGCTTATGGCCAATGACATAAATACATTCCAAGAGATAAATACTCGAAATAAATCAGGCCTATGTTCGTTTCATGCACATGTCCGATGTGTAGGCTCCAGCGTCCTTGCGATCAAACAGGAGCCACATGAGAATGTCCCGTTGACTATTCAGTTTATTCAAACTCGGGACAAAAGCTCAAAGCAGCCTGTCACCAGGTCATCAGGGCCTTTCACCAAAATAATGAGAGCAGGGCAAGAATCGAATAGTATCTTAACGTGTCGCTTTGTTTGAGTCGCAACGGTATGCATAAAATAAGCTTGATTTCGGCCATTTTCGACCAAATCACTGGTAAGCCATTCATGAAGCTCACTCCCACCTCCCAGTCTGACACTGAGCTAGCACGGTCAATACTAATATAAACAATAATATAGACAATATATAATAGGTAATATAAAACAACTATTCGGTAACAGCAAGGCTTGATCTTCACAGAACTATTTGTGGTGCGATTCATAATGCAAACCCGACGACATTTTAAATAAAAAAAAACCCACATCAACAGGAACTGGCTTTCATGAGTAGAGTGAAAGTCTGCGGACCCCAAAGAGCGAGGTCGATTTGGTAATTGACATGAGCAACGACAACGAATTGATTGTCGCTCTGTCGTCGTGAAGCCTAACATAATTATACTTAAGAGTACTATAAAAGGCAGGCCATGTTCCATCTACGGAGGAATATATCAAATATAGATTCAATTTTGGTTTGCCCCGATACCTCAATCAGACACACGGGCAAATGGAAAATAAGTCCGATATCCTCTCTACAACGCCGACGAAACACTCTAAATGTTAAATGCATATTCCTTATGCAGGATGCAGATGATTCCGGACAGCTTGGAGAAGGTCTCTTGACAGTTGGAAAGTCGTAATTTTACAGGTGTCAAAGTAGCAAGGGATACGCCAATTACTGCCTTAAATATCAGACTGTACAAGACGTTTGTAACCCAACTGCCATTTCCATAATTCCTAGAATATTATGCTGCAAGCAAATGCTATTGGTCAGCGTTTAAGCAGCTTTTCAAGCTAACCGATATTGCTTGTCGAACTTCTTAGATACGCGTCTCGGCGCGTACATCGTTCTACCCAGATTCAGTTGAATAAAATTTATGTACTAAGCACGGCCATAAATTTCTCGTTTGCCATAAAACTCTTGCTCTGGTTTATCATCAACCATGCCATCCATAACGCTTTGTGCAATCGCTTATTTCAACAGAGTTCGAATAGAGCTTTTAGCGAATCGAGACGAAAAATAGAAATAAAGATAACGAAGCTTCTTCGGACAGACACTTCAGGCTGATTATAGTTGCTAAGCTGACTATTCTGCGCTATTGTAAAGTTCGTGCAACAATCGTTTTAACGTGGTTCTAACTAATGGTGAACGGGAGTGGCCTATTACACCATACCTAAACACCAAGCTTCTTCGGTAAGAGTGAACTTAAATCTCTGAAACTTCGCCAACGAAGAGGCAAACGATCAACGACGATCTTGAAGCCTCTGGATTTAAAAACGCAACATCCCGAAGAGCGGAAAATGAACACTGGTTATCACCAAGAGAATCAAGCGTCAATAAACCAGAAAATCAATTGAAAACCCCATAACACTTACATACAGCGCTTGTTCTGGGCTAAATATATCCCGAAAATTATCGCGTAGTAGACTACAGCTATGTGTAAATAACGAGGATCGCCAATTCGAATACTTCGGCACGAAACTCATATTATTCTAATATTTGTCAGTTCAAACAGTTTCGATGACTCCAGGGGTCATCGTTTTTACAATAGTGTTTTGGGCATATCTCTGCCACTTCAACAGCCATCAAATGAAGACCCTCCCACTGTCTGAAGAATTGTCTAAGAAGCTTTGGCTTATC
This sequence comes from Varroa jacobsoni, assembly GCF_002532875.2. Lineage (NCBI taxonomy): Eukaryota > Metazoa > Arthropoda > Arachnida > Mesostigmata > Varroidae > Varroa > Varroa jacobsoni. The sequence goes on from NW_019213424.1 coordinate 1,937, forward strand.
CGGTGTATGTATACTCCGCTCCGCGGACAGTGACACAGCCGACCTGCCAGAGTTCTTGAAGAAGGCTCAAAAGCCTGTGCTTTCTCACGGTTTAGAGCCAAAAAACTGTCTTACACCTATTCTCGAGTGCCCACATCTACAGCTATACTAACAGCTTCACAAGTAGACTACTCCGATATCAACAGAATGTCGTCTACTTTAACGAAAGGTACTGCAGCCACCTAAAGCTAAAGCTGGCATATCAGGCGTCTTGAAGAACGTTTATTCGAGAGGACCTAAATCCTGCGGAAAAACGGCCCAACATTGACGATCTTTCACATAACAATATACGAACTTATACCACACGGTTATCCGATAAATTCATCCGAAGCACCTTCCGAAGAGCGGTGATTAGAGCAGTATGTTGAAATTATGCCTAAGGAAATAACTAGGGCCATCGTACGACGCCTCCTAAAAGACGTAGCTGTAGATTGCCTTCAAACTGATAATTCTCATCCTAGAAGTCCTAACGAAATTCTTGAAAAAATCTGGGTCGATGCTCCAACTGGTCAGATTGCTTCTAACATGTCCGGCACCGCAACAATTACAACGTCGGTTATCATCGCCTTCTTTTGCCATCGTGACTTATACCGCTCTGCTACTTAGCGATTTCGGTGGTGTCTAACAAAATCTAGACGACAGATGGCCAAATGATTTTCGTCTCGGCACGTCGATGCTAGGATCGTATTTCTAAGGTTCCGAAATTACTACCGCAGCAGATGCCTTTCAAACAATAGGAAACCCTGCGGTCATAAGCGACCAAACTATACGAATGCCATAGACGACCCTATTTCCGTCGAAATTTAAGCGCGTCCACTGCGTTCCTCAAACACTCCTGCAGTTAATTGGGGGGAAGAACTCACTGAATTCCTGCGTCTGGTCGCGGTTTGAAAACGGCCTTCTAAGGCAAAGTAGTATAAAAGTAGCTCAAGTCAAGGTTCACAAACGGTGCAGGATTTATTTGTATCTAACGGGTTATTAGCATATAGTGCACTAAGCATCATTTCAAGTTTGCATCAAAGCTTTCATTTGTTCATCTCACGATTTCACAGCTTCTAGATCAAAAGTCCCAAGATGAATATTATGAAACCACAGCAATGAGCGGGCTCGACTTCAAGGCGATACCTAAAACATCGAATTGAAATTAATAATTATTAAGTTCTAACAATATTGCAACTTCGAATGCGGCATAAGCATTCAGTCTAACGAAGTCTTATTTAGAAGAAGTACTTTTAAAGACTGTATATAATCTTTTTTGTTTTAGTGTTGATTCACCTGCATGCTGAATAATGTAAATCATTATTTAAAAAAAAAAACCTTTCCTTCAATCAACGACTCGAAAGAAAACGAACACTTCTGAAAAAATGTTTGTAATCATAGCTACTGAAAGCATATGTGAAATATGTGTAACATAGTTTTTTTTTCAAAACTTGTACACATTGTTTTCTATTTATGTGTTTCATAGTATACGTTGCAAACAAACCACCTTTAATAGGAAACAGATCGGGATATGTACATACTTTAAAAATATTATCCTGTAAAGTTAACGGTTGTTTCTATCGATAGTTTCGCATTTAGAAGCTGTGACGTTATACTTAGCTTTTTGTTCAACTCTATTTTCTCATAGCTAAGCGTCGTACCAGATTTTTGAGTGCTCGTTCAGACGTCGTACCAGATTTTTGAGTGCTCGTTCAGACCGTCTTCAGGCACCGCCTAAGGGGCCCGGTATGACAGAGGGCCTGTGCGTATACCTTCCATTCCCTATAACTTTTTTCCGCCAGCTCGTTCTATACCTATGGTCAAAGCGTGTCATGCACCTCGACATGCATGAACTACTTAAGGCTATCAGCTGTGTGCGGTTACGAAATAAATCAATTAATTTAGTGGTATCCGTTTTATGTAGACATAAATTTGTCTAGGGCTTGAATACTGCGTTCCTTAAACGTGTGCTTTTCTTTAAAGCACGATGTATGGATCGAGAAGCGTTAGAACCACACCTGCCTCTGTCGGCTGGGGCGGATCATTCATAAAACGATACGACTTGTAGAAAGCCAATGAATAACTAGCGCTCGCTGCTAACATCAGTAACCGTAACAGTGTAACGCCATTTTAAAATAATAGAATATCGTCCAGCTACTAATAAAGAGGGATCGTACGTCCGATCCGTCGTTTATGATCTGACGTTTAATGCGTATAATTTAGCTTCAATATGTTACTATTACATTAATCTATGGAAATAAATTTACAGTTAGTTATTTACAATAAAGTAAATTTACAGTTGACCGTCGTGCCAAACTATATAAAAAAAATAGTAATAAAAAAATTGGCTTTGACGAAGACAGTTATTTTGTATCACTCTAGACATCATCCTGTAGGGTACTTCTCGGTGATTCCTTTAAACCAACGAACGACTTTTTAGGTGACGACTGACAGATATGCCTATACAGGTTAAATCATCTTACTTTGTTTGGGTTTTTTTTTTTGTTTTAAAATCAAACCTGACTAAGAATGCAGAATCATGTAACCTGCGCGAAGATTCAAATCTGTGAAGATTGGACGAAAAGCCAAAATGTATTTTGCTAAAAGAGGACGATGTTTGGCTGTTCCCTTTACTAAGTAGGCAAACCATCTTCTGGATTTGGATATTTACGCGTCAGGGCAAAGGGTAATAAAGAAGCTCTCTTAAGGGTAAAAAACGGTTCTATATCATGCATTGCCTGTGCTAAAGTCACTACAGAATATAGTATGAATATTGATCTCTTACAAGTGTTTATCTCACAAGCCCTTTAGAGGTGTGCCAATCGCAAATAGGCTTTTGTTTTTAGCTGACCTATGACCGAAACTGCAGGTGACGTTGAAAATCAGTGAAAATGAATTTTTCTTTTATATTGAATTACTATAAAGTATAAATATCAAATCGATTATAGTTTACGGACGTTGTTTGATTCTTGAATGAAAGTATGCGATTATTACGGAGTAATGCAATCGTACAAAATTGCCTTTTCCTTATTTTACTATAGGCCACATTCGAGACCTAATATAATTTATCCCATCCACTTCAACACAGCGTGGATGATTGCGCACTGTAGTTACTCAGTACGGTTTAAGTTACATACCTATCGTACTACATTTATCCGCGCGGTGAACTCGTTCTCATTTTTCCAGTATCATCGTGCAGAACTCGATAATCGTGAAATAGATGGTTTTCCTTCGTCCGTGAATTTAGCCTTGCAATGGAATTATATACCGATATCTAATTGCATCGATGGCGTTTGTCTGTGTTTGGTCGCAGTAATCTAATTTGAGATATAATCCAAAAATGATCATCGAAGAGTGTTAAATATCAGGCGGATAGCGATCAACTTAAACCAGACTTGGAGTCGGGCCGGACTAAAGTGCAAAGGACTATTGTACTCTTTAGGACCGTCGTCCTTTTGCGATTGACGACCATCTTAGTTTCCTTTCGTTACCGTCATCTACTCGATCAGTGTTCGCTGTTTTGTCACCTCTCCCGATAACGTGTTGTATTCTTTCTTTTACACGTTCATTGTCGCGCAAATGTAGTTTGCTGTCGTTCACCATTAGGTTAGGACCATTCGGTTGTTTTTTTCTGCTGCGCAGTTAGGGGTTCGCAAGCGGGACAGTGGGGAACGAGAGGAGGGTAAGAAAGGGGAGCGAAGGCGAAACCAATAGAAGAAGAAAGCGAACGCCCGCGCTAAAAAGGGATCCCCTAATACCACTTTGCGCTGAACGGAAATTCGCAAGAACGAGACAAGAGACAGAGAGGCGAAGGGTCGCTAACGGATGACGGTGCCCCTTATCCACTCTTCAACGTGCACTGCAATGGTTTAGCCCACTAATGTGAATACTCTACAGAAGATTCGCTCATACTAGATACGTAGCAGTTCATAAATAATAATAACGAAAAAAAAACTTTAAGAACTAGCTGCTACTCGAGCCTATGTATTGTATACAGAGCTGTACGGTTTTCCATGCATGACTAGCGTAAAATGCTGAGATGGACCTAGCAACAATCCAGAGCTAGTTTAGCTGATAAAGATTAAACGTCTTCGAGTTCACATAACCCGAAAATTATATGCAGTAACTAAAAAATAGAACAATAAAAATTGAAAAACAACACGAAGATATCAATGGGAGTATTAAATTGGACGCATGGGAACAAGTACGGAACGCAGCCATTATCGACGCTGTAGGATAGATAAGTGAGCAATAATGTACATTAATTAATAATCATCAACAGAAGCTCCAGAATGTTTTAAATTACGAGAGAGAAATTAACTTATAGGAACATTGTTCGAAACCTCGAGAGGTGTGGTATAAAATTTTTTTCTATATAGAAATGGCAGGTTTGTCTTTTTTTAGCAAACCTTACGCTTACATCGTTATGTTCGCTTGTTTTTCGTTACCATTTTGTTAAATTTCTATGAACTACGCGAAATTTTGTGCACTGCTTCGTGGACAACCTAACATTGAACGGACTTATTCCTTACTATAAAACAAGCTCTGGTTTGAGCTCAGAATTTCATTTTTCGCACGTACAGAGGAAAAAAAATGGACGTCTGCTCGATCTGGGTTGAAATTTCGCTGGTGCCCACGTGAGCCAGAAATAGGAAAAAGGACTTGTTAATTTATCCGATCGTCGCGTTGGTAGCTTAATCTGCCTTTTTACTGAGAGAATCGGAACCTCGTTGACTATACGATAACCTATGTTTCACTTATCACAAGATATGTATTGTTTTGAGCATCAATGAATATGAGGTATCGCAGGGCTGTGTGGAGTAAGATTTGTTTAGTGCAGCTATGGAGATAACTGCTACGACTTCTCGATCCTGAACGCGATTTTATGGCGACCTATTAGATGTTGAGAATATATTAATTAAAGACATTTATATGTGTGACTGGCCCATATAGTCTCACGTGAAAGGGTTAAGTGGGCCAGAGGACATGTCAGCCATTTAAGAAAATTTAGAAATTTTCGGGGAAACAGCTGTGACCTTAGCTTAGAAATGAGGTCCTTAATGACTATTTTGTGGAAAGATAGCTAAGTCGAAGAGTGTGATTCTTCTACCATAAGTCTTCATCATCTTCTGTTGGTCAGTGTTAAGCTGGAACAAGAGTAAATGCTCATGTCATTACTTTCTAGGACAAGTTACAACGTCACATGCATCACACATTGTTTGAAAAAATATGAGGATAATAATGAACGGCAAAGCAAACAAATAAGGTACGAGTTAAGGGCTATGTTCATCTATGCCCCAGGTATATGGAGACACGCATAGTTGACTACGATCGTTTACCGTTATTGTCCGGAATTAGTGCAAAAATTGGCAATTCAATTTGGTCTCGACGATGCCCTATGGCAATACGATTGTTACTATTTTGGTCAGCAACAACCGTATCTGGCTCGTGGTTGAACAGAAATGGCATATGGCAGAACGAGAGCAAAGACACAATGTCGTCATTTTGCTTGGAATGCATGTTTGCGCATATGTATGCGCGCTTTATAGAAATTTATCTTCTATCTGTTGTGTGTATGTACTATAACTTCGGAATTAACAATGCTGCGGTAAAAATCTGAACTTCTTACTCATTTTGTTTCTTTACAACTCAACAGGCACTGCATAACAAACAATAAAAACAATTAGTTAACTGCCTAAATAGCCTTAATTTTTTACACTTACTTGAATTCAGTAATTGAATCGCATCCAACTTTCAATCCATGTCCTTTTCGTAACTACTCAAAGATTGATACTTTTTTCTTCAGTGCAGCGTTTCCTTGTTAGAGTAACCTGTATAGCCCTAAGAATTGGCCTGGGTGCCTTATTTCTATAACTAGTCTCCGAAATACAAGGTGATGGAAATGGCGAAAGCTATACGACTGTAGAGAAGAAACGTTCGCATAGGCTGCAGATAACTGGCAGCTAATCACTGTGTATATTTTTCTTTCGGCTCGATTGGCTTTTATTTCAGTGACGTTTTAATGCAGCAGCCTACGGCTCCTAGTCCAGCTGCGGACGGCGATACGGTAGCTTTTAGCTAGCCAAATGAGCGAGGCATGGCAAAATGTAGAGGAAAAATTTGTTAGCATAGTAAAATGTAATTCATTATTCTGCACAAGTCGTTGGTGGGCATTGTTAGGGGCTTCGACAAAGTTCAGAAGATATTCTGGCGAGTTGGCAGTTCAATCGCAATAATCAGCTAGATATTAGCTATTAGCACATTTGATAAATCAAATCGAGGATCGTACGAAGTACTACTATGAGGCGGAGCGTGCAATTGCGTCTTCAGGCAACTAGGGACAAAAAAGGGTGAATGGACGCGATTGGAGTATACGCGCTGCTTGCAAGAGGTAACAGTTATGTGAGGCGTTACAGGATTATTAATTGCTTTGTCTCATTCTGTTTGTAATCGTCTGGGTTATAAAGTGGTTGAAATACTCGTACACTTGAAAAAGGGTCAAAGAAAATGCGGTGAAGCGATGTTACCGTAAAGTGAAATATAGGTTTAGGCCCTGAACCCTAAGAAACAGACCAGTGGAGTACGCGAACGCGACAACACTGGCCGTTTTGGCATAAAAGGAAGCATGCGAAAAGCTTTCTAGGGTTTGCTTTCGACGGCTGACTACTAGCAAGTAACAAAGATTTTCTACCCTAGATCGCCTCACGTTTCTGTACGTTTAAACAGAAAATAAGCTAGCACTTGACCATTACGGAAGGCGAAGGTAACGGCTATGAGCCATAATCCGAGCTGTTAACTAACGGCCCACTACAAAGGTAGCTCACCTTCTCGGCACAACACGTCTAAAAAAACCCTTTCAATAGCACTACCATAGTATAATATTGCTATACTAGCCAGTGGAGCTTTCGAATGACGGGGGCTCTAGCGGGACTACGGTACGTCAGCAGCCGACCTGACATATGCATTCTCAGCGCTAGCTTATGTGTAATGCTAGCAGAGGGACGAAAAGAGAAAAAGTAATTTAAATGAAGACACATTGAAGTTCTGCCCCTAGAGCTTGAAAAGATGTGCGTATATATGATCCTACATGCTTGACCTGAAGGTGAAACGCACGTTTATAGCCTAGACGACCGATTTTGTCGCCTAATATACAGACATGCATCTTAGCTTAGGACATATATCATTCACTTGTAGTGAATAAAATAGCGGTGGATAACAACGCAGTGCGTTGTGGGTGGTAAGCTAGGTCTCAAGGTACCAGAGAACGTGTGGTTCACCTAAATAACCTAACATAACACGCCCTTCTTGAAACGTCCATCTACGGAAAGCAGAGGTCCTCCTGCTTTTTCCGTAGAAAACTTGTTCGCGAAGGTAACGAAGCGGCTAAATACAAACAAATTATCAGCCTAATTAATGTGATGGAAATTTTTTTGTGGATGGGCCGAAACCTGTCAGCAGCCGGACCCTGATGACAATGATGCCTGTGATACCAGGAATAGCTAATTTGCATATATAATAAAATAATAAGTAGGCTGAGTGATGCTATTAACGCCGATCAAACGTGAGCTAATAACCTGAACAGATTTTAAGCCCTTTACATCATATAGCTTATTAACGACGATTAGTACAATGTTTATTATAAGCTAGTCAGCCTTCGACACAGCATGTAGTTAAGCCAGTCTACATCTCGAAACTACAGCGACGGAGACAGGTTAGGCCTTGTATTCGGTGAAGGTTCTGCCATTGAAAACAATGTAAGCCGCTAGTCCGAAAAGTTTCGAAAAGGAAACTTTTTGAATTTGAAAATGAGCCTCGTAGAAGACTACCTGTGAAGAACGACGAAGAGCTGAGAGCTAAGGTAAAAGCCAGCCTATCCTATAACGCACGGGTGTCAACATTCAGGTTTAGTGCGTGTAAAAATGTTAAATTGATAGAGTAAAAAGGTAAGCGACATATGGTTTGAGCTGGAATCAGCAACAAAGCTATGGCCCATTTTTGTACCATATCGTGAAAAAAAATCGACTTTCTACTATAATCACAGGCATTCATAGCCGTGAGCGGATGCAACTCAACTGGCGGGCATCACCCTAACGAAAACATACAGGTGTTGAAAACTTCATAGATTCTGGTTCGTTTATCACCGCTAGATTCTACTGTCAGCAATTGGAGAAGATCTTAAGGAGATTGGCACCAAGGAGTCAAAATTAGCAAAAAAAGATTAGTCATTCCTACCGCATGACGACGCTCTGCCTTAGACCGTGAAAAATACAGGAGTCACAGTTGAAGGCTCCCTGTGACTGACTGCCAACTATTATTTCCACAGACTAGCAGTTCTGTGCTTAGATCTGGACAATTTCTAGTAGGAAAATTATTTGAATCGCTTAAATAAATTAAAACACAGTTTAAAATGGGGTTGAAACTGACTTTCGAAGCTTTAAAGTTTCTCGTACTCCAGATTTCTGCAGAAGCGTAATAAGTAAATGACCATTTGAGTCGGAGAGGATTTTACACTTAGGTTCAATATGTTTATTCTTCTGTACAAAGGATGCTCTTTTTCAGCGACCCACTAGAATCATTCTATTGTTTTAAGCTCGGAATCATGTAGGATGGTGGATGCACGAGGCGAAAACGTCTTGCAGAGATCAGCTAATTGAAAAAAGCTAGTCAGAACCAATGGGGCTTTATATTAGACGGTGTATACTTTTTCTAATACATCCATACAACTAACTCATTATTTATTGATATTGACTCATATTTATTTGATCTCTCATTTTAATGTCTTTTATCATTTATGGCCAGACTTTTACTTTGGCTTACCAAACGAATGCATGTAGTTTTGTTCCTTTTAATCCTGTGCCTGCATAGAAATTGACAAGACATACAAACTCGAGTACATGAAATAAAAATACCTTCAGTGATACACGCAAAATCTCTAAGGTCTTAAAGACAATATCTATCTACTATATGTTTTATCAAACGGAAGCTATGGGGGACGAGACCTGAGAAGGATTTGATCAATTTTACGGACATGTAGTAACGCGTTAGGCAGTGCACCGTTTCCACCAGCGCCTGTGCAAAATTTCGCCAACCTGAAAAATTAGCTGGGTTTATAATGGCTGTAAGCAACCAAATGGTTTATACCATGCTTCTCGCTGCCACAAGTCAGATCGTTGACAATCTTAGCTGAGTAACTAACCGAAAAAAGGTCATAGCATGGTATATGGCGTATATGCAGCTGTCGGCAAGTGCAAAATAAGCCCGTGATTTTTAGCTCGACCATTCTAGAAACCAGTCTATGATATCAGCTGTAGCCGCGCTCGTCAAGTCGCTATCCGTGTAAGATAACATGTAAAGCCTAGTTTCGTACAAAATTGTAACAATTTTGTACGTAACTAGGCTTCAAGTGACAAACAAGGGTAAATAAATGAGTTCAGAATTTATCATGTGCCATACAACGCCAGATTTAGGCTTCGTCAATTGAGCCTGACACTTCCCGTTAGGTGATCGGGGATTTGCGCAGCGATTTTCAGCTGAACATAACATGGAACGCTGTTTAAAAAAAGCATCGCACTATTCGCTCTTGTAACAAAGGTGTTTAAGGGACGGGGGATGTCAGAGAGTTGCCAGCTGACCTTCGAATAGACGCGATGGTTCACTTCAATAGAATAAAATAGTGTCCTCGACCTTCGGTCCTAGTCACCATACGTGAAAGCTAGATAAGTAGTAGTCAACGAATTGTTACACGAATAGGTGTTTCACATGTAACTTAACTTAGAGGACACATAAAAGACAACTTAGTCAAGAAACCCTAGCGCGGAGTCGACACTGAGTGTAATTCCTTTTAGAATTATTATCTCTGTTTGATAAAGAAATGTGAAGCTACAGACACACATTTCAAGAAGGTTAAGCAATGCGACTTCGTCAAACCTAACCTTACTTTTTCGTATTGACTTTGCGACCCGCCCCCTTTTTAAGTCTTTCTCCCTGAGTTTGATGTAAATTTTTCGTCATTTCTACCTGGAACCTCAATACTAACAAATACCTCTCAAGCGTATATATATATGCATAATGAATTTGTAGCACAAACACTGTTAAGGTTGGGTAACGGGTGTGGTTTCCTTTACAAGAAGGCCCAAGTGCAAGCTATATTTCCATGCAAAACAGTCTAAGCCCATTCACGTGGCCTATTCCTTTCGAATGGCGAAGTCCTTTCACCTGGCAACCATACATGTGTGTTCTTAGCCCCTTCGCAAATAAGTGGCGTACTATCTTTGTTGCCCTTCGATGAAAAAAGCAGTAGGATCAAGATCACGAGATAAGTCGTGTCATTTCACTCTATGCAACTCGTAAACAGCGAAAACACTATACTACCATTGCTTAGCTCTCATCGATCCCGATAACACACTAAAAGACCTTTACAATGAAAACAAGCTTACTCGTATATTGCAAATTCTGTTTATATGTAGCGAGCTACCACCTCTCGTTCGGGTCTATGATCTGTGCCTATACATAGCTTCGGACGCCGCCATCGTCGGTGTTGGTACAATCGCTTCCGGTAGCTGGGTTCTATATTTCTGAGTTACTAGAAATTTGATCTGAAACATTGTACAGATTGCACTTATACAAGCAACAATTGTCCTTGAAAAACATACACTAACATATAAAGCTCCTGCTTGCTTTGTGTACAGTGCGTATAGTCTTTCTGAAGTTTATATTTAAGCGTAGATTCTTTGCTTGCAGACATTTATAATTTAATATATGATAATGCTATGCTCGATGCGAAAATATCGATCCACCTTTGCCTCCGTGTGAAAAGGGGAAAGAGAACTCTTTGTTTCAGAAAAAAAGCTGAGGGTCTTCTGAGAAATTTTTGATTGAATTAATAAAAGCAATTTTTTTACACACAGGGAGTAAAAATGTGCCAGTTGCTGTCTATTTTCTCGTATCAATAGATAAAAATCTCGGTGTACATACAAAACGAGCAAAAATTCAGTGTATGCCTGAAGTGAATCTTTTCAGAGGAACTTTCTCAGCTAAAGATGTGGATCGCGAAGAAGAAAAAAGGAACGGAGTTTATCTAGGCATCAGGCTCACTCGCACAAGCCCGAATCTAGATCCTACAATATCAGCAAGATACCAGAAAACATTTGCTTTATAGCGTCGACAGCAATGGTTTATACATTGCTTGCACTTGTAAAGCTTCCACGATTTACCGGATAGTTTTTTTTTTTTTTTTTTTTTTTTTTTTTACGAAAAATAATGTTTAGTTGTTGGCGTTGTGGCATGATGATAACTGGTGAAAAACTCGAAGACTTTCTTGTGACCTCGTTGTTGACTTCACCAAAATCATCGTATTCTTAGACCCAGCACGGAAACCAGCCAGTTGTTCGAAGTATGTACTTTATTGGTTACATAAAATGGCTGTGAAAAATAGACGTTTAATACACTACTTTTACGATTGATTTAGAATTACAAATTAAACGTGTGTACCCGTTGGCGACACGTTCTGTGTCCTCCATCAAAAACGATGATATGGTACAGATGAAAAACAACTGACGGAAAAATTCTGAACATACGCGGTTAATCATAAAACATATATCGCTATTCCAGCAGAAGAAATCGTCCCATCACGTCCGACAAAATCTGCCTCACCGGGAATACGTACCCGGCGTGCTGTCCATGACAAAGATCCAGCGTCCCATTGTAGAAAAATACGCCGAGTCTAACGCTGGGCATCGGGTGCGTGTTGAATTTCGCCTTCCGCTTCGGCCTATCAAAAAAAAAGAAACAAGGCTCAGAAACGAATTCAGTCGCGCGATGGATAGTCAGTGTTATATACACAGCGTACTGAAAAAGTGCACAGTGGTTTTATGGTTCAGCCAACGAGAAAAAGGATAACGAAGTAGTGACGTTATGCTCTGATCTTACGCAGAGCCCTTCTTTGAACCATCATAAAAAATAGTACACAGTCAAAGAATTGAGTTTGTTTTTACACTCTGGGCGAGTACCGAAATTTGGCATGGTGAAAATGAAAGTGCAACTGAGGTAGCGATGGGTGTTTTATTATTGAAGGAGTTCTTGACGAAAAAAGACGTTCATTTGTCTAGCAATGCCTGGCCGAGTGAAAAAAAGACGCCGATTCAGTGAGGTCTTCGGCTTTTTTTTGCAAAATCTAAAATACGGATCTTTTGCTTTTCAAGGGCCACTAATATTTGCCTGCAGATAGACTAGTCGAAAGAACTCAACAAAGGTTGCACCATATCGAGACCACTTTGCTTTCATAAAAACCCTTTATACGGACGGTAATAGAATACTCTAGTAGCTGGTAGATCTTCAACCTAAGATCTTGTTTAGGAAGTCCTTTAAGAAGTAGGTAAATATTTTACCTACTGATATCCGCTATATTCAAGTTGGTAAGGGACGGATCAGATTAAACAATTTGCTTAATCTGAACGATAAGTTGGACAAGGTATCTGTGCTGAAAACAGGCGAGGGCCTATGCCGGGTTAACCCGTCGCTGATGTGATTACGGGACCAAGTTAAACCGGAAAAGAAAAGTGAAGCCATGTGATGCCTCAGGGAAATTTGAATTTTTGGGGGCTATGTTGCGTATTCATAGCACTAGCAAATACACATTTACATGACGAGCGAGATCTTATCGGATGATGGAACATCCGATGCTGTGTGTTTAGTGAACGCTTGGTATATAGCGCGGTCAAAAATGTGTTGACAGTTCGTTTTGATGCCGACCGCACATGTAATTCGTCCGTTAAAACTTCAATCGTCGCCTTCAAAATAAGCCTCGCCGGATTAGGTGGACGTATACCATCGTTTCTTCTAGTCTTTAAAACAGTTTTCATATTCAATCGTAGGAGTCGACATCATTTCCATTTTCGTTTTTCTTAGATTTCCTCATTCCTCAAGCTTTTGTACGAAAATAAAGTCACCGAAAGCTAAATCTAACGATTACGGGGCTTTAGGTAACAGAAGCGCCGAGCTTTTTTCTTTGCAGAAAACGTGATTCCAATAGTATAGTTTGAGTCGGGCATCATTGTACTGATAAACCCAGACTTCGTTTTTTCCAGAGTTCGAATCTGTCTTGACAGATAGCCGTATATTATATTTTTAGAGTTTTCTGGTGATGTTCCCTGCTGGCAGCAGAACCATTGGGTATGGATTTTTAATGCGCAACTCCTCGATGGTCGACAAGAACTATAAGAAGGAGCTGGGTTTTTGACCTGTACCTTACACATTTCTTAGATTTGGGCTCGCTTTTAAAACGATATTCAGACTTAAGCACCCTTGTGAAGACGTTACACTCAGACACCCACGTCCCGTTACCTGTGACGGCGCATTTAAGCAAATCCGGTGTTTTCAAGTGCGTTTAGGATATCTTAACGCAGGGATTATCGGTTCCGCATTTTGTCGAAATTCAGCTTCTGTGATAAAATTTCTTGCTTGCAAACGGCGTTTTGAAAATAGTGAGAATAAAGCACGCCTGGGAAATCTAACCCTTTTGCGAATGTTCTAAACGCGATTCTCCGATTCTTCAACAGGAACTAGTACGCTTCTATAACGTTTTGGTCCTACTTGCTGTAACATGTCACCTGACGCAGGGGTTGCCTTCAAAGATCTCCCATCCATTGCGAACTCATTTTTCCACTGTCTGTACACGAGGAGGCATCGATTCACTGCCTGGTCCTAAAAAGCACTGGCACCACTTGGGAGCGCTTCCTACTACACAGTATGACGTTTATTTTTTAATGTACCATATTTTTCCCGCTAGAAAAGAAACAAAATACGGCCGGAGGTTATTCGCTGTCAAACATTTGATCGGGAACTTCGAGCGAGCCTGCCAAAACAAATTCGCAAAGGCGGACATTTTACCGACACGCGATTGGTGCAAACGTGACGCGCCTGAATTATCATATTCAATGAAATATTTAGCCGCCCGCACATAGTGATATAAACAATAAACACTGTAATACGCTATATCAACATATCGGACATTGCTTTTTACAAGCATTTATATTCCCAGGACCGATTCTATACAATATTCTATTATGTACAGTTTACGAAAAAATGCAAAATACATAAAGTCTAAAATATTGTTTATACACACGAGGAAGCTGCGGAAGTGAGGCTAGGCTAATTCTCCTTGAAATTCAGTTTGGGCTCTAGTAGACAATAAACAAATCAACTTGATCTGTTTTTTAACATATAAACAATTATAATCGAAATTCTTTATTTACGAGAATACATTGTAGTAAATATGTAACATTAACAATACGTAAACACCCTGTTTTCTATCGGCACATGTAAACAACTAAAGTGTTATTTTTGACTCTGTTTTGGATTTTCTATTCGAGCTACCAACACACCCATTCAATGGAACGAAAAACATACGACAAAAAAAGAATTGACAAGCTAGAATTATTTAGAAAATTCATATTCTTGACAAACGATCTTGTTAGTTACTAAAACTAAGATAATATTATTTAGATTTGTTTATTTACGTCTATACGCTGTCAGATGTACATCGACTAGCCGGCATAGTGTACAGTGCTTTAGCATTTGCTTGCGTATTTTGCTGTTATTACAAGCGCTCGTCCGCCCTGCACCAACTTCTCATAAGAACAATAGGTGTTATTTACGTACGTTAGTTATGTGGGCTACATGAAAACAATTCCAACAAAGCGACAATCGGCAAGAGACGTTCGAACAATGTTTGTCCTTATGACGCAAAGTGCGATGCCTATATGGATTCCTAGATCATACCATATACCATTGTACAGGACGGTTCGTACAGGATCGGATTCGGATGGGACGCTTATTAAATCGTGCTCATTGATCGCTTAGAAAATCCTGCTTAGTGCCCACAGTCGAAACATAGCCTGTCGTTAAACGTAGTGACGTTGTGGGGCCTTCGTGAGGGATGGGCCAAATTTTACAATGTACAGATTTACCCATGGCTAGATCGCTTTTCTCCATGCGTTTTCAGGATGAGGTATTGGCTCATTTTTACTTGTGCCAAGTGTCTTCCATGAGCTACTGATAGATATAAAGTAGCTGTTTTAATATTTAAGACGAATTTGCTGGTGGATAGCAGTGAGTCAATATGAAATAGACAAAACCTAATCAGCTCTCTCGGGCCTTGCGGAATCAGAGATTTGATCGCCTAGCAATATCGAATTCTCTATATATTTTATATAAATCTGGAATTTAGAATAAAAATCCAGCATCCACATTAGAGAAGCAATGGAAGATTTTTTGACTGAGGTGATTTTAAACAGAGAATAGACAGAAAATACGAGTAACACCGTGGTCTTCTACCGAGCAAACGAAAACTATTCATTAAAAAAGGGAAAACCTCTATTTGAGCCCGTTCGCTATCTCTCTAAAACCTGCTCCAGTCGGATATATTCGAAATGTTGGGTAAAACTCTATTAGCTTACATACAGAGCATCGCATTATAGATTGGAACCTGAACTAAAGCTGTACATGTGGTTTTTTTCGACTTACATGTATCCTCGTTACTGCTCCTATTAATTTCCCAATCGTCAACTTCAATCGTTAACTGTCAAGTGAAAACCTTGTCGATTTTTCCTTCCAATGAGGGCCGATGTATGTGCGTTTTTTGCGTCGAAATCGAGACAACGGTAATTGAAATGAATAAACTAACTTTATTATAGGCTGCAACGCGAAGGTTTTACGCTTCCTTAGGAATTCACGCCAACGTGAGCACTCCGTTAGTTAACGGACAGTCTTCGTTCTCTATCAAAGGCAACTTTACCAACAATCCAGCTATAGAAACTACGATGGAAGTTATTGTGGCTTGGCTTCATCAAATGATTGCCATACAATGGACAGCTTCTCGACCGATCTAAAGCCTTCAGAAGCAGCTGGAATCATGCTTCAAACTTCGTCATGCGTTATCTACGTGCGTCACGCAATATGAAAACAACAGTAATAACGATCATTGTATCTTCTTCGCGAGCTGAAATGCGTTGTGTGATCCTGCTTGCTAAATCTACCTACCTAAATCTAAGTACACCTCCTATCTAAATAATGAAAACAGGGTATTTTTGAGCCGAAGAAAATATGGTTTTATTATCATTTGACGATCTCCACCAGCATTATTAATAATATCGTTATATCATTTCACCAGGATCGCAGTTCTTCTCATAATCGTCTATTACCTCCTCGCCTTATAATTATAGTAATTATTATAATACTAATAATAATAATAATAATTATTATTATTATTAGTAGTAGTAGAATATTGATTTGATAAACTTGTTAACATTATTGTTAGCAGGAGCGTATTAAGTTTTTTTTTTTATCTTTTGGGCAATATCTCCTAGCTGTTTCATGCTCCATCGCATCTTGTGCTTTCCTTTAGTTTGCTTTGTAGTTATCGGATTCATTTTTACCGTGTTAATTCTTGGTACGAGTACCATTGTGAACCTTTTGTTTTGATCTACGTCCTCGTCGATCTCCGCCCTGCATTGGACCGAGTTCCGTTCAATATGTTTTTCTTGCCCTTTGTGATTTTATTCCGCCCTGAATTCCTGCCTATCGTGCGTTTCTCCTTCTTGCCCATGGCGGGTGGCGTTATCACCTTTTCAAAACCCATTTCGCTGGATCATGTCATCGACGTTTGGCTGTTATGCTGTCGTCTGTATCAGTTTTGTGACTATTCATTTTGCCTTTATTATTGTTGTGATGAAGCTTCATTCCATTTGGTAATAATGACTAGTAATTTTTTTTTTACTGTTTTAGTTGAAGAATTCTAGAATCTTAGTAGCAGTAGCAGCTACTCTTTACAAGATGACAACTCGTTCTGCCCGAAACAGGGTACCTCGGACGCTGCGGCGTCCCCCCAACACCGATTCCTTGCTCAGGAATCTTCTATATTGGATGCCTAATATTTGGTATATTTAAACCGTTTGTCTATTGATTAGACGTTTTAGAACAAAAGTATGAATTGGCCTAGCTCATCAGAGGCTCGAATAAATCTAGCACTTCCGAAATTCAATTGTTTTACCCAAACTTCTATTTTTTGTATTGCCGCGACGGTGTCGTTTGCCGTAATATTGTTTCATTAATCGATAGCCGGCCTTGTACACATGTGGGGAAGATCATTTTCAGGTTTCTATTTGTTGTTACCATTATTATTGTTTCTACTGTGATTTCTATATGACAGTTGTATGCTGGTAGAAGATTAATGTCCATCCTAACTTTTAATCGGTCACTGCATGAGAGCGCATGTTGTTCATTGAATTAATGAATATACAGACGATAAACACTGCCTGGGGGTTCGGAGGTACTAAGGTTCGAGGGTCGGAGCATATGAATCATCGAATGATTGTCCTCTAGAACCATTACTCAGAACTGTATCTACAAAGTAGACAAGTAACGAGATCGATCGCTAGGGGAGCAACCGACGATCAACTAATACTAATTGATTCGGTATGAAGCGGGGATTGTACACATAGCTCTTTATGTTCATGTAAACTCATTGTTATATATATATATATAGATTTATCTTCTTTCATATATATTTATATAGTGATTTTGTCAGCCTTATCTATTATTATTTTCTTTTATTTAGTTTTGTGTGTATATATATTTGTATAGAGGTGGTATATATATATATATTATATACTGGATACAGACGGAGCGCATTTTATTTACAGCTGAAGGCCTTGCAGAGTTCCTGAAGGCCATGGATAAATTCGAGGAGTAGAAAGCACTCCCCATAATTACAGCTATTGTCTTTATTGTTATGGTAACAACGATACAATATGATACTTAACGTAGAATATAAAGCACAAAACTAATTTTAAATTAGCCTAATATGGCGTTTAGCTGGGAGGTGCGCATGGTATACATAGGTGGACTGACAATGTTATGAGAGATAAAAGAGCGTGTCGGTTTTCTATAAAGATCATTTATTTTCGTTAGTTTTCCTGGTGGTTATCAATGGCAATTTCAGATTGAATACATGATACGGGGGCGACGAACCGCAAACAGCTATCATAACAACAATAATAACAAGTAAAAATAATAGTAACAATATGAAAATATATGATGCATATGCGATATGCTCAATTAGCAGGGGAAGAGTTCCCCTTGTGGAGATTATCCATCGTCTGGTTTAATTATCAAGCCATTATTGCTGGCCCTCATCGTTTCACTACATACCTCTTAGCACTCAGGATATCGTTATCTAGTATTAGCATCTTGTCTTCGTTACTTCCACTCATTTTCGTCGTACTTTCAGCATTAACATCATTTGAAACATCTTCACTGCTCAGGCAGGGTTGTTAGGTCGTGAACTTTCATTAAGGCAGGCTGCTACGCAATCTTCGCAGGCACAGAACACAACGCTCAGCGTCACAGATTGTGGGGCATCCCGTTTACGTTTCGTGATTGAGTATAATCCCATGACGTATCAGTTATACTATATGCGATGAGACTGCTAATCTTCCTGTTCCATAGTATATGTCTATTTAGATACAGTCCATCTCGATATAATATCTATATACTCTATATACTATATATAATATGACCGTTGATTTCTATTAGCTAGGCAAGGTCCGTAGGACATACTGTTTAGGCCACTTTGTGAACGTTGCGGAAAACCTTGTTGATTTTTTGGTTTCGATATTTACGAGGCGAAATTTCTACTTGTATGTCTTGTCTGTTGTTTCCTTTTTTGACCGATATTTATCATACGTCAGATCGATGAGAAGCCGTAGGCGTTTTCAGATCGAAGAAGATCGGTTGCCGCGGGGATCGGCAGCCAGCTTTTTCTTAGATAGAAATAATAATAATATTGGTCACGTGGTATAAATAATGCAATACTCGGAATTACAGTCGCGTTTCGCAAGATGCAGATGTGCGTCTTCTGAGTAACGTACGGTTACCACTGTCTATATTTTACTGAATTAATTTCGTCAAGGAAAATAACGTTAGTTGTTCCGCAAGTTTCTGTGGAGGACCCATGTACCGCGCATATTTGTTGTGGGCCTTTTAGGACTGAGGTTGTTATAAGGACAGGTAATGGCGGGTGGTCGCGGGCTGGCGAACGAAGATTAGATCATGGCTGTATTTGAGGATGAGCGGATGCAATATGATGGCTATCTATCTGAACGTGATTCTGTTGTACTCGATTTGACAAATTTTCCTACAATAAGTGTTCATAGCACTTTAATACATATATGTATATGTATGCCTGTCTATCAATGGCCTTCTAAGATAACATAGAAATGTAGCTGGTGTGTTGTATTGGTACGAAATGGTAACGCCAAGTGCCTTTCTTGCAGCAGTCTCTTGCGATCGTGTCCGTATTTGACGTTTTTTGCCGTGTATTTATAGATGCAGGATGTACGTGCACATAGCTTGTCTCAGGCGAAAAGAAGATGTGCCACCTGAAGGCTTCTGCTTCGGCGGTTCCCCAACATTTAAAGGATGACGCCAGCATACCCCTAAGGAAGATTCCGAATGGGCCTTCCCTCAGCTCGCACCTCCTCCAATTCCAGCTAGCAGCAAATCAAGCGTTAATTCAGATGTATATATAAATGCGATAGCTACGTAAGTACAGAACTATTTCCAGTGATATCCATAACCGGCTTTTTCTTAAACCGTGACTGTGAAATTAAATAAATGGCCAACTGTCATGAACCGATTCATCAAGTCCGGCGCCATTTTTTTCTGCAACACTGCGATCAGCCGGAGACCCAATAGTTATACCTAGTCACTCTGTAATCGAAAATTGTCGGATCCGAGTGTAAATTGATTGTGTACAGGTTCTTTACATAGGCAAGGCGGCGTGTTCTCTTAGGACCTAAGCAGAACATGTCTATGCGCTGAAGTCAAGCTTAATCGATAAAGTCTAATTGGAAGTGGTGAGTGTTGTTTTTGAGTACAATATATTTGAATTGAGGATTATAGGGCATTTTGTTACACGGTAATATTTGGGCTGATCGACCCATGATGGTATTGTTGTTGTTGTTGCCTTTGATGGTGATCTCACAATGCTATAAGTTAATGTAAAGTACAAATGCTACTGTCGCAGTGACTATGTACTGGATGTACAACAAAATATTGCGACATCGAAGTTGACTTTAGGCTGATCCTGGCACCTTAATACTTTACGCTAACATCGCGCACTCTGCTAAACAAAGGACGCAACCATATAAAGAACGATTCAAAGCTTAGCAGAAGTTTATATGGAACTTGAAACGGTGGGCCAATAAATACAAGTTAATGCTTATCGTTCCGCCACTAATTTGTCCTATTGTTTCTTGTGACACTTCTCGAAACAAAACATGTACTACTAATCTATAAAGACATTAATTCTCTCATATAGAAATAATTGCACATTTTAACCCTCACGTAACGTAAGTTATCCACTCGGGAATTACTATTTTATTATTATTTTCGCCTCCAATAAAGAGAACAAATGGCAGATTTACATAATGTAACCCGCTCGTTGGGCAAAGACAATGGTGGTTGCGTCACTTGCCCCAAGCCTTTGCATAGGGACTTTTGCTATATTGTCAGGTTATAGGTTTCTCAATTGTGTTTAAGCGGCCGATTACGTCCGCCTTTTTTTCTATTATCTATTACAGCAGGTAGTGTCACGTAGGGTTTATAAACCAGTCGATACCGAGCGTTTTTACCATATTATTATTATTATCTTTGAAATTTGCTACATCCTAGACGAACAGACGATGACTCCTGTTAACAGACTATCCGTCCAGGGAATATCAGGGAGCGCATTTCACGAACAACGAAAAAAAAATCGAATCGTTATAAAACGAGCGTTGAGGTCGAAATGGGGTGAACGTATCAATCATACTAATTACCTTAAAGGTTCGTTCGTTAGCAAGGTACTGTATCAACCGTCTCTTCGCTTCGGGGATTATCGTATTGTCTTGTTTTTTCGGCTTTGTTTTATAGTCAACTATATCTCTGTTTCCTGTTGTGTTCTTAAATTATCGTTTTTGCCCTCGCTGGTCCCGCCTCCTAAGCGGTAACAGGTTCCGGCAGGTGTGCATGGCTTGTGTACGATTCGCCACATCGACCGAGCACGCCTCTAGTCACGTAAGGTTCGGTCAGATGCGTGACCGCTTCTCCAGTTGAACTGTTCGCCCATGTTGTCAAAATCATGCAGCTATACTACTGCTTTTTCTCGTGCTAGAATCAACACCTCGATCATCACATGGGTTTGTTTTTCCTTTCCAGCTATTAGGTCTCTTCTTAACGTGTTGTTACCGTATCGTGTGATGGCCCCGTTCTGCCTACGCTCCTCCACGGCTCGCGGCAGGCCCAATTGACCAACAAAGCAGTTATCCGAATAGGACAATAATTGGCATAGTTTGTTTAATTGACTACTTTCGGCCATCATTTTCACTGGGAATATTCTTCGTTACAGCAACAGCCCCTCAACATGTATCACCATTCGTTCGCTTACTTGCTATCAGTAGATAAATAAATGAACCAAATGTAGATTATACAAATTCGGACCTCGAACACCACTCGCGAGAAAGCACAGAACTCAATAGAATAATTCAGGACAATGTTACCATGTCTTCGGCCCAGAAAAGCCGATGCTGCCATGATGAGGTACTTTTGCCCATTCTCGTTGTCCTCTAAACGTTAGCCGCTTATGCTGCATACTGCTCATAAAGCTCAAATGTGTGCTTTCATATATATATTGAATAGTATGTTGAATCATCTGGTGTCCTGTTATCGATGCACCTTTGGATAAATAGGCCAAAGGAGCAGACTGTGGCGAGATGCTACCTTAATTGGCGTTCATTATGATCAGGAGATCGAACGAACGAAAGACAGAATTGATTTGAAAAGTATGATGACCACTAGAAAACGGAGATCAAATACACTCCAGAGCGAGCCTTTCTATTAACTAACAGAGATCCAGCTATGGCTTTTTGTCCTGGTTCAAGCCGTTCGATCTGTGAAGCTTGAAGTTAGAGCAGCCTACGTAGACAGTCTGCGTCGAGCATACTACAAATCCCATCCATATCCCCTTGTCTACGTCCAAACGAACCGCTTCGTATTGGATTTTCTACTCAGTCTCCTGATAAAAACCTAAATAGTGTACTGCAATTCGCAATGCTCACTCTCGAATGCCATCATATCGCATTCGGATAGTATTTAAAAAAAAAACAGAGCAAAATAATTGCGACGAACTAAGAAAGACAACTTCCTTTTCCTGTTGTCGATTATGACCTTGATCTAAATTCTCGCTTATACGTTTCTCTGGCCTTGCCAAGTGCCTAGCTTAATACGGGCGCGATTCTTCGGCAGGCCCTGGTTGCCGTCTTTCCAAAAATAACCGAAGCAGGGAGTCGGAGAAGGCAAGCCGAAAACATTTCTCCCATGCAATGAGTCATGACACTGGTCTGGCTTTGGTGTATCAGATCATGCGTTCACGTTTTCATCACCATTATTATCGCTTTTAGATTAATATCTTGTCGTTTAGCCTAGCTCCTCCCTAGATGCATTGTCGTCACTCTAACTACAAATGCAGCATCAGATCATTCTGTACTCGCCGATCGGTTTACACGTAATAGTACGTGACTTACTACTTAAATTTAAGTTCGAAGTAGCTAGTGACTTTTTTCCCCCGTTCTATCTATTGAAGAGGCGCAACTTACAATAGTTACGTGTCACAATTAATCTACGTAATCTGTGTACGCATATATTCGTACGTATGCCAACAGGCGATATAGCTATTTGTTGCTAATTACTGTTAACTGTCATAATAAATATAATAACAATAATAATTATTATTATCACAAATACAGATTGGACAGTGTCTAAGATAGCCAATATCGACGATAGGGCTGCTGCTGCTGCTGTTTCATCATGAGCCTATTGGACTGCTGTTATCACTGACGGATAGACCGACTGGCTACTGAGTTTGGTCTTTGACTGATTGGCTGATCGATGTAGATACGTTAGCAGACTGATGCACGCTAGGCCAACAGCCGAGCTGCGGAGGAGCGGCGTGTCTCTGCCGTTTGCACTTGTTATCAGGTGAGCTCTAAACGGTGAAATAATCCATCAGCCTTCTTTTTGTTTTGTTTCCATCTTACTTTTTATATCAGCCTCTCTATTCGTCTAAGTCATACTCTCTGCGTTTCGTTAGTTGTTAGTTTTCTATGGTTACTCAGTACAATTGTACCTACTTGTCGTAACCCAGCCTCGTACTTCTTCGTTATCTTACATTGATTGTGCTTCAACACGTATTTCCTGTCCTCGCGTTCGTTATACAAACATCATAAGGTAGGCATATTATCTCACCTTTAGATCTTATTTCGTCTATCTGTTCTTGAGTGCGATAGGTTACGTGCTGTTCTGCGCCACCCCGCTAATCTGTTGCCCTATGCCTTATGTCCTATGCTCTATGCTCGCCCCTTACGTTTCCGTTTCGGCTTGACTCGAAGTGTTATTTTGCGTTGCCCGTGCCTTTCTTAGTTGCTCGTTGAATATTTTGGATTTCCTTGCTTAACTCGCATATGCAGGCAAAGCTTTACGCCTGTATGATAGCTCTTCCCCCTTAACAGCATCGATTTTTGTCTTTTTCCTTTGTATGCAGTGAATTTAGCATCTATTTGTTTCTCGTACTTGCTCGTTGTTGTATTTGTCAGTTGTTTTGTTGTGCGTGTATATGTGTGGGTGTGCAATATTGCTTGAAGCAATAATGTCCTTCTATGCTTTCTGATTTTATTCAAACGATATTATCATTGGCATTACTATTATGGTCGTTATTTGATCTCTGATTTGCCGTGGTGCTATCGCTGTGCTCTTCTTCGTTGGGATCTGTTTTGCGTTCATGTGGGGCCTGCGGACGACAGTTACCATCCCAATCACGGTTTTTACGTTCAGCTAGCAGCTCATCCCTTCTTGTAAGCCAGAGAATTTCGCTCGTATCTCGTGCTAGCCCTTGATTCTGGCTAATGGGTACGTTATCCATTACTGTTTATCTGATCTTTCATACTTTTCAACTTGATCTGTCATATTTGATGCCAACGGTAATCGCTTCGTATTCTATCGCTAGTTGTCGCAGCTTTTCAACTGCTGGAACTTTGTTGTTTCCGTTGTTGTGCCTATAGTTGTTGTCGTTGTTGCTGTTATCATTTTGCTGTTCGATTTCACTTGCGATGGTAACAGTGATCCTTGAAATAAAAGCAGCACGAAAATGTGTTTGGTTATACTGCCTTCAACTAAAATCAGAGGCATGACAATACCTATTACACGACATTTAGCCACACAAATATAGAGAAAAAAAAAAAGCCATCGGCAATTCGACATTACAACAAGTCCGCCATTCTCAGATGCGTATTCTAAGGGTGGCCGCGTATCTTTACTTGACGGAGGTGACGGTGTTGTTAGCATAAACTTTATTTGCTGACCGCTCCGTAAAAAGCCATCGCCTTCATTTCAGCAAATTAGCTCCAACTACCGTCGAACGACAACCGTTCAATGCTTCTATAGCCATATTCTCCCTTCTACTATATATGTACGAACTACCCGTGCGTGTATAGAGATATAAATAAATTTTATATATGTTTATATGCATGCGGTCGTCTTCACTGTCATAACGTAGCATGCGTACAATCACGTAACATCCAGCGCCGTATGATGCACTGAAGTCAGAGAGAAGACACACTGAGCGGGGCTTTAAATGATCATTTATAAAAATAAAAAAGAAAGGAAAAAAAAACAACACATTTTTTGACTAACGGGAATGGTGAGCACTTTTGGCGGTGGGCAAAGCGAAAGACGTGAGTTCTGGAGACGGAATTAATCGTTGCGTAAAACAGCTGTAAATTAGAGCTGAATACGCCGGGTTGTGTTTGTATGTGCGTATGTAGATATACGTGTGAACATTTGTTCTAGTGAATGGGTGCATTTGTGTGCAGGGGATATTAAACAAACATTACTACTGCCGTTGTTATTGTTACTATCTGAATCTTTATTTTTCGTTTTCCATATTGTTTTTTCCCCATTCTTTCATATTTGACACATTGAGGAGCTCTGGTGAATATCGGCGCGTATGCTGCCGCATATTTCTTCCACAACACAAAAAGAAAATAGTCCTCGCTTAATCGTTTTCCTCTAAGCTCCTTAATTAGAGCATGCGCCTGCGGCTGATGCTCCGGAGATATCTGATGGGGGCAGAAAAACCCCAGGAAAGAAGGTTAAGCAGGGAGGGCTTGGCAAACTAAAGGGCTCTGATGCAAACGGTGGACATCTTTATTGCTTTCTATCTAAACATTGCGTTTGTGTTTTTTTACTGTTTTTTTTTCCATCGATCGAGGGTCTTCACTTAAAGCAAATACGAATACGTATCCTATCGTTTATTATCATTGTCACTGTTTTTTTTTCGTGCTTCACGTCGTCAGAAGCACGTTAGAGATTCAAGTATTTTTAAGGCGATGCTTCAGACATTAATTTTTAACGGGTGTATTTCATTTCACAAAAATTATCTGCAATGGAATTATAATTTGTTGCGCAAACTCTGCACTTAACTAGGCTAAATTATTCCTTAATAATGTTCGTTGCTGGTTTATTGTGAACGGCATAATACCGAGGACCTTTATAGCACTTGCGCTACTTTTTGCTTGCTAGAAACGTAGTCGTATTTATACATAACAAAGATACGGAAAGACATTTTGAAATAAGTCACCGATTTTAGGTTGCAATATGGCTGATATGGGAACGAGGATTAGATGATATAGATATCAAACCCCAAGATGCCAACCAACAAATGAAAGCCTGTATTTTCTTCGCGATGTTGAAAGAGTATAGCGGGTCCTCTACTTAGCTAATACGAAATGATATGAGATATCATCTTAGATGCTCAGGTCATGTATCATTGATGGAGCAACCAATACTGCGCGACGGTCTGAATGGGTAAAATCCAATGTCCAATTTCAATCCATTGTTAACTATACGACTATGGATGACGTATTCACTTCGAAAAAAAGTTCGAACTGTTAATATGCGGTAATAAAAACATACACTCCAGAAGGGAGCAGCTTGAGTTGGCGATTTGATCGGTCCGTGATTTATTACAAGAACGAATTTCTCATCAGGCCTCTGAGATAATCACTAATAGGCAGCGGCTGGCTTGAATCAACTGCGTATGAATGAAACAAATCAGTATCGTTCGTAAAAAAGCGTCCTAATAAATACAATAGCCTTTATTTTATTTCGACCTATCAGATTTTCAGCAGCTGATGTCTTGTGTCTGTTTGTAATGTGAGTTTTTTACATATTTCCTATTAGTCTACTGTTAATGCGAACGACTTGGCTCTGTCGAATAGGGTACAGTTGTTGTTATTACCTCACCGAGCCAGTGAAGTCTCTTTTATA
>NW_019213424.1:28472-107413 GCF_002532875.2 Varroa jacobsoni
ATATAAAAACTGCTGTTTTTCGACACCGACACTCATCTCCTGTACTGCCGCCGTACAGCTGTCTAGGTACAGATCATAGATTAGTGTGTAAACACACGTCATCCGTGTTTCTTCGATGAGTCGGCATGTGGCGCTTCGTTAGCTAAAGAGAACCATTATAAGAAAGGTCATCCCAAATCCTGCGGCCTGTCATCTGCCCATTGTTGTCACTATGGTCACTACCGTTGACAGGCTGATATACATATATATCTAGAGAAAGAGAGCTATATATTTTTTTTAAGATTGGTAGTATATATATATATATATATATATATATATATATATATACGTATTCATGTAGTGGTTGATGCCTAAAGGACGACGATAGGATTATGGTTAAAGACGTTTTTCTCGTATACTTGATAAAACACGTTCTCGTTTTATCAAGTCTACGAGACGTCTACGTTGCAGATAAAGCGAAAAGTCTACGTTGGCGACCTTTCGCTTTATCTGCTTTATCGATTGCCGTCTTTGCGTAGACGAGCATCATCACTAGTCGTTTGTCATTATTATAATTAGGATTTATAGTATGTTCATAATTATCATGTATCAATCCATGTATATGGTATTCTAGTTTAGCTGATTGTCATCGTCTCGAACAGATGCAGCAGTAATAATATCAGTGGTAGGATTATTATTAGGATTTTCGTGCCAGCTCATGGAACGCTCGCCAACTTTTTCTTCGGCGGTCTTTGCTTTTTCTTGCGATCGATATTTATTCTGTTTTTTGCCCTATGGTCGTCATACTGGTCGTCCCGCGGCAGACGACTGACATTGCACTTACTTCACAGCTTTACCTGCTGTCTTTGCTTTGAAATTTGCCATCGCGAAATTCGTATTGGTTTATAATACTGTCGCTTAAGTACTTATCAGTTCGACGGGCTGTTGACTCTACGTATCCGTTATGCAGTCTCTTGTTTTCTTCTGAGATTAGTATCAGTTTATATTACGATTGCCCACCTGTTGTTCTCGTTTGATTGTCGACAACGGTACGTTGTTTTCTGATTAAAGGTACTGTCAACTCTGCTAATTACTTACGTCGAGCTAAAGTTAAAGATATCAATCAGCTTAAGTTTTACCTACACGGGCGAGGCTGGAAACAGGAAATCGATCTGAAGGGACAGTTCGGACTATTCTGCTAGTTGAAACAGGTTCAATGAAACAGAGTGGACGTTTGATTTGCTATCGCCTATTTTTTTTCTTATTGTCTTTATTGCAATTGTTAATTATTCATTTATAGTCCTCAACACACCCTCATCATAGTTCACGTTGGCCTTTAGGTATATATATATATATATATATATATAGAGCTGAGCAAGAAGAGGAATAAAAGCGTGATTGTCTCATTAATAGGATTAGTTTCACTAATATATCTGCTCGATATAATGGTTAATTAATCATTCGCACGATTTATCAATCAAACAAGCAGGTAAAGATCATTATTTCGATCGTCTCCCTCATGATTGCTACCATTATTGGAATAGTATTCTTGCTCTTTTTCCCTCAATTGTATTGTTGTAATCAATTATATATTGTTACTTGTCTCGACTATTGGCTATCTATGTCCTTCTAGTGCCTTAGGGGACACCGAAGGTTCGTTTGCATCTCAGTTGTCCACCTCGCGAGCTTCGACACCGTAAATTACTACTGTTAACAAGCGACCTTCGATCAGGCTTCTTCAGTGCATTCATTAATGCCCTGTAGATTTCTGTCTAACCTGCGTCAGATTTTTGCTTACGTTTTTAGCAGGTTCTTACATAAGCAGTAGAGTTCCTAGCTATCCATTAGTAATCACCTGGCCGTACGAAATAGCCTTTTCCGCGATGCCTCATGACAGATTGTCTTGCTTGTTTGGCGCATTAGGTCGAATTCGCCACACGATCTGGCGGCATTATCTCTTATGTCCATATCAGGAGCATACATTTCCGTTTCGTATGTTTTTCTGTTGTTTAAGGTATTTACAAAGTTGTTGGTTGCCACCAACTCCGGTTGCTGCCAGGGGTCGTATAAATCCAGCGCAGCTATTTTAATCCTCAACTCTCTGCCTGCGTTTGACTCTGGCCTATCGGACGTGGGAGTTTCGTCTGTATGATAAAGTTCTCAGCACCCTGGATTGCTCAATGTCAGTTTTCGTCGTCTCTCTCATAATGCATGGATTAGCTACCACCTCCTTTACGGCGAGATCGCCGTCAGGTCGAATCGGGCACTGCGTCGACTTTACTCCGCCGTCATACCGCTTCCGTCGCATCATTTATATACATCGATTGTTATCGTTACACCGTAACAGCTTACTATAATGTGTGTGTGCGTGTGTGTGTGTGTGTGTGTGTGTATATATATATATATATATATATATATGTATATATATATGTATATATAACTTTATGTATGTGTGTAGATCGTCATTTGCTTTAATGCTGTAGCATTATTGTTAGTATTATTATTCTTTCTCTCCTTCACAATCACTCTGTCGTCACTTTTTTTTGCTTAGCAGTCAGAATATTTAATCGTTTGGGCCCTAGGGCCTCCTTTTTACCGAGAGGTCCCAAGAATATACCCGTATACATTAACGTTATCATAATTATTAGTCACTTCTATGTTCGTCCTCATCTACCGAACATTGAATTGAAGATCATGAAGATGATTGTCTCATTAGATTGTCATGTTCACTCTTCCGCATCATATCCTAGGTCTCGTTATTATAACCTTAGCTCGTTCTTCCACATTACGCTGTTCTGCTTTCTCACTTGTCTGTGTCCCGTCCCTGAATGCGAAGTCCTGTATTTTACCTAGTATTTATTAGTTTACTTGTGTCTCGTGAGTAGCTGTGTATGATTGTCATATATTGCGTTCGTCTAACATCCAACTGTTATTGTCTACCTTCCTCTAAAGCCGCTTTCACCGCCTTGTCTCACTCGTTTGGTTTTTTTTTCTCTTTGTTTGAACAAATTTGTTCTTACAAACAGAGTAGCTAAGCAGTTTCTAGCTCGTTTAGAAGTGGCTACTGCTTGTTTTCGTTATTCGGTCGTTTCCTTCGGTCACTCGTAACATCTTTGGATGCCGCGGCCGCTTTGATTAATTGTATCGACCACGTGCCCACCGCAGCAATGCGTCTGCTAAGACATCGAGGTGCGCTTTCGTCTGCAAATATACCAAACACAAGAGCTTCCATTGTTAATGAATTTTCAGCTTTTGAATGTGTCTTAGTGTTAGCTGATTGGGTAAAGCATTTGTTTGCTAATTTTAGGGACACATTGTGGTTTCGATTTAAATACGGGCATAGATACCCTTTGTTTCGCCAGCCCTGGAAGCCAGCCCTCGTGTAAGATGCCGAACGGCTATCGGAGGTAAAACTCAATCAGACTGGAATTGGATCAAAGGATTGGACTATCTGTAGAACTGGTTTCCAGTTTGCTAAAGCTTTCTTCACATCTACTGGATATTATGCAGATTCCGTGATGACAGTATCTTGCAATAGCCTTCAAGCGTTGAAGTTAGTAATTGCACTTCATCGATGTTGTGCATGCTTTGATTTTAGTTTGTCGCTATGTTCGGGTGAGGTATGGCCTAAATAAGGCTACATGTAGTAGAATTTCATTAGCAAATACCGGCAGTTGTTCATTATCTAAACAATGAGGAGAAAATACATCTCAACTAGTAAAACTAAGCAATATATGAATATGACATCATTTGTTTTGCTTCTCCAGAAATGGTATGTATTTTAACTAAATAAATAGCCTACTTTAGTAAAAATTAGAGAAAAAATTTAGAGTAGTAAACAGTAACTCGAGATGAACTAGTCTGACATAATACGTTTTTTTTTTTTTCTTGTATCTTTGTTCCGTCGCTTAAATGACGTACGTCTTTTTTTTTACCTAATTTTTATACCTAACGTTTCGTCTATAATGTAATCAATTTTATCAGAACCTATAAAATATTACATAACAGATAACAGCTTGCGAAAAGTATAAATTGATTATGAGAGCTACAAGCGAGTTATTGTTAAAATTATAGTGGATCAGTTGACCTAAATATATTACACATGTATTGAGCGTATCGAGTATCCCATGACTGCATCGTTACATAAACAATAACCCCTGAACATTTCATTTTATTTTATGAACGGCATGTGCGGCACAATGACTTTGACTCATTATCAGGCCACAATTTATCATTCCCTATAACAAATCCAACTAGACTGACATAGTATGAATATTATAATAGACCTATAATATCAAGAAAACTTTGCCATTTATATACTTTCATCTGAGAAATCCCAAG
Organism: Varroa jacobsoni; assembly: GCF_002532875.2. NCBI lineage: Eukaryota > Metazoa > Arthropoda > Arachnida > Mesostigmata > Varroidae > Varroa > Varroa jacobsoni. The sequence continues at coordinate 32,793 of NW_019213424.1, forward strand.
GCTCGATCTACAAGATTGAATAGTTTATGACTGCAGGAATCGGCCGGCTAACCGTTTATCTTATGCGTAATTCAGCAGGAATACTCGTTTCTCCTCAGTATACTTTATATATATATAAATATATATATATATATATATATATATATATATTTTCATATAAAGCGCTTCATATAAGTATCTATTTTATGGAATAATGGTTTTTAGCATTCTCTTTTTGTGGCTTATCGTTACAAAGAGCCTTGCCATACTTCCAGAATTCTAAGAAATACAAAGGAACGCTGCTTGTGGCACTTCACTCCAAGGTAATTTTCGACCAACCAGGCGGCAAACTAAAACGTTCTGTCCCCTCGGGCGATACCTGTCTGATATTTACAACTGCTCGTAACACGAAATATATGTCTGTATATATATATAAAGACATACAAAAGTGAATTTTGGAGATGAGCAAAAAATCAACTGTCGCGGACAATTTGAATAGGCGCCACTCTGGTCGCTATAAGCTCACGAACGAATTTTTAGGGTAAAACAAGCAACAGCAGTAGGTGAGTGGCATAACTCTGAATTTTACAACAAGCCAGATTTCCATTGAATTTGAATGACATTAGCAACTTTTAGCGATATTTAAGAAATTCCGGCTCATACCGTCTTGTAGAACATGCAAGAGTGTCTGTCTTCATCAGATCCATCGGGGCAATCCAAAAATCCATCGCAAAGTACATGATCATCGATGCATCGATAGCGACCCAGTGGATCTGGGGTTGGACAAGCGAATCGCTCCATGCCATCCTCGGCATTCGGACATTCTGCAAACCAAAACATAAATATAATCATAAGCTATTTAGTGGCAGGTTTACCATAAAAGTATCGGCGCTTTTGTTTGCTACTACAGATACGAAACTGCTACGACAAACTTCCATTCAGTACGTGTGTATAAAACGACAGGTGACGTTAATCACAGATTTCTGTAGGGCGCAAACAATCTTTCGCCCATTTCGGGTACAAGCTCCTATAAACCTAACGTCGTGCACGAACGATACTACAGGATTATGAACGTATCCTAAGGTTCGAACAATAATAGAAATTAAATTTATGCACGTTTTTGATTTGCGTGGGCTGATTAGCCCCTGTGTAGTTTACAACAACAGAGAGCGGAGAAGTGATATGCGCGAAGTTACGATATTGAGGATGCAAAAAGGCTCATTATTAACTATGCGAAGACAACAGGAAGCTGCACTCGTACGATACGTGTATGCTTGTCCTTCATGTTCTATTTAGATCTACGCAGTGCTTTGCTGGAATGTTGCCACTGATGGTGGTGATAGCATCGGCTAAAACGCCGGCCTATCCGGTGCGACGAACTTGTTCCATTCATTCCTGTTCCCCATCGTAGCAACGTTATGCTTTGGCGCTTTATTCCTGTGCGTTCTTCTTTACTCTGGTTGCTTGATTTCCCCACGTCAATCCTTGCCCCTCGCCTGTCTCCTTTCTTCCCAGCCCCCCGTCGCCCCGCGTTTCTCCCCGTTAAGAGGCATTCCCGCATGGGGAAGCCGCTACTCGTAGTCACTCAGTCGTTGCTGTCTCGTAAAACGTGAGACGAATGTGGCATTGAGGAGCAGTTACTGCATTGTCGGTCGTCTATCAGTCGCGTCCATCTCAGCCGTCTTTAATGACGACTAAGACGATTGTCGGCTACAGTTACTTCCGGAGTCACAGCGACCGTCTTAATGCCTCGCACTCGATGCCTCAAGAAATGTAGCGTTGTCCTATTCCGCATGTTTCCTCTTCGCTCGGTAGGTACTAGGTTTCATCCTTGTTCATTCACATGCCATTGTGGACGTAACTAGCTTCAGCATTACAATCGACAGCTGTTGTATACAGCCTCACTTTACTATCCCTTCCAATATTCGTTTATTTCTACTACATGGACGGTAGCCCTGTCACATACACTTGGCTATATTGACAACAGCTAGCTCTTTCTTAATCTAAATGCAACGCACGCTACTGGTTTGAAACAGGCTGTGAAAAACAGATACGTACAAAAGCGCTGAAACATGCTACATAACACGGCTAGCAAACTCCGGGTTAAGTGCGGATGCTAAAGTTTGTTGTTGTTGTTGTTGTTGTTGCTGCCGCTGCTAGTGGTACTGTTGTTGCTGTTGATGTATCGCAGCGCAGAAGCTATAATTCAATTCACCCTACGTGCAGCAGAGCTACTATGTATCCGACATCCGAAGGCTCTCACCAATGGTAGCCGTTATCGATATTTACAACTGGGAATATATTGTTGCATTGCAGCTAGAAATCCAATACTTCGTTTGGCTTTGGGATCGTCAGTTCTGGGCGAGTAAAATGCACTCGTTACTGCAATATAGCCGCTGCTGTTCACGCTGTCGCTGCTACAACTGCTACTTGTCATTGTTTTGCTGCAGTCTCAATTGTGGCGGCAGCATAAACGAATCGATGTGATGAAAGGGTGGCAGGAAATGAAGCAAAAGCCTATCGCTAGAGATCACATGTTTTCATCCCTTTCGGGCATCATCTGCTGACCGAATTGGTACGGCCACCCATCGTTGCTGGGCCGAATGCGTTTGATCACTGGCCTCGTTGCATGCTGGTCGTTGTTTGTTTTCGCCTTATTTACGGAGGCCCTATGCTGTGTGCTCGGTATTTCTAAGAAATGACCAAAATCCTTCTTCAGGATGTTAGTATCAAAATGGCACACAACCTCAGGACAAGGGAATAACAAGATGTGAATCATATTCTTCGATGCTTTGAGCGTATACTTGCACGACCTAAAAGTATGTATGTTTATGTACGTACCTTTATGTTAAGATATATTATTTTTAAATCAAAAGTTGGTAACTATAAAGCACATAAGAATCGTGTGAAAAAATAGTTTAGTTTTATGTTAAACGTACTACTAATTGCGACTAAAAATGACTACTAAGTACGTTCACCTGCTTAAAGTAACACGTACGATCACACCGAGAAGTTTTCAGATGCTAACCTTTAAATCCTATAAAAAAAATTGCAGTTAGAGTTACATACATGGTCATTAGATACATGTGGGTACAAGCAGTGTTTACGATTGGATTCTAGTACTTGATTCTAGTATTTCTTTTTTGGGGAAATTTATCTCATGCACTACCCGTTTTTGGCGCTCTATCGTGTTTATCTGCGTTTGAAACGTACTTACATTTCATTCATTTAGCACGCACGAGTATGCGTCCCTATGCCTAGTCATATTTGCGAGCGACAGTACTTTTCTTCTGTGCTTCTTTTTCCACCTTTCTAAGGTCCGACACTTTGTGGCTACTTAATGTGTGAAACATCGAAGGGACTCCCTTGCGGCCGTCCATTTTGTTATGTTTCTGAACATACTATGTATGGGTCTCTTGTAACAGAAACGGTGTTTTTCCGATAGTAATCGAGTAACTGTCTTATTCGTGTCTCGTGCCTTCTTACTCTCCCGTTCATCTATAGAAAAATAGCTAAAGTCTGAAGTTTAGCGTCCCCATCTTGTCTGCACGCCGCTCTAGTCTGTCAGGTATCTGTCTGTGTATGTCCAATATGTGCGCGTATTTGTGTATCCATGTGCGTGTCTATGTATTTACTCGCTTGTTCATTGGCTAAAAACGATATTGACGACCACATTCGTAGTTTCGTGTTTTGCCGTTCGTTTCCATGGTCGCCGCTGAAATCCGAAGAGCTCGAGCTTGAAACGCTAGAGGTGAGCTAACGTTAAAGTCATGGTATCGCTAGTTAGAGCAAGCAATTGCGGCAGACACAGTAGCAGAACTAGCAAGTACGTCAAAGTTGTGGTGACAGGTCAACCATCATCATCATCAGTCTGGGCTCTCCGTTTGTTCGGCCACACCGTCCTCCAACCACTATAACCCTACTTGCTCCCGTGACAACTAAAAAACATGCGGCGTGCGGGGCCGGTCACGTTCTTCACACTGGACAGATTGCGTAGCAGCAAGCAGGAAAAATGGAGAGAGATTGCTCCTCTCAATTTGATAAAGTCCGCTAATTGGCATCAGCCATACATACGAAGTACCCTAAATAATTTATGACAAGAGAGACAGAAACGCATCGAAAGAGGAAAATCAGATGAGAAGAAATGGCAGGCCACGTCCGGCCGCGTCAGCAGATGTGCTACTGCTGCCTTTATTCGAGAGTAAACAGGCGGATCGGTCCCATCAATTCGGTCTAATAGCAGTTAAACTGTCAAAACCAGCTGTACAATGTTAAAATAGCTTTTATTTGTAGTGATGGACCCACGCGCTAACTGGCCGCTTGTACTTCGCATTTACAGGGAAATACTGTTGGGCTACTTCCACACAAACAAACATATATATAGCCTTGCGACTATCGGTGCGCCGTTTTCTATAATTGACGTTACGCTATGTCTGCCCTGTCGTGATCCAGTCATATTTGACCGCCAAACGCCATTGCTGCAGCTGCCTCGACGTGTCTTAGAGCGTCGTCGTATACGCGGCGTTACTTATAGTAGCGTTATTATCTTTAGTAGGGTAGTATTCACGGTAACGTAGGATAGCGCAGAGGCGACGGCGAATATTGATGTTTTGAAGAAGCCTACTCCTCGTATAATGAGCCAGTCGAAAAATTTTTAAATTGTGTTTACTAAAAACAATTTCTAGTTATTCGGATTTCTTATTAACCACAATTTATCAAGCCATCCAGGTCAAACCGCTGCGCAAATGGTCCTACACAAGGATTCAAAAATATCGCTAACATCAAAGAACCATGAAGTTGCGCGCAGTATAGAGATGCTTGCTACGCTAGAAGAAGATTAAACTTTCGCTAAACTGTCATTTTGATAAGATGGATCAAGTGGAATATTTTATTAAAAGGATAATTAACATTTGGTAATAGCTTGTGTGCCAGCCGAAGCTATATTAGAAAACACCTAATTATTTCAACTATGGCTTACGGCAGCTGTGATAGACTTCTATACATTTCTAGGACAGATTTACGTTTAACGTCTCCAGGCTTTATCTTCGTTTCATAGGACGCAATGAATGCCCATTGCTCGAATGGAAATCTACCGTTAATCATCAAAAGATATATGCAGAGATATTAATTTTAACTTTCACAGCTCTGCCCAGTTTGCTAGATAGTCTTACTACGACCTAGTGATCTAGACTAGAGCTTAATGTTACTTGACTCTGAAACCTAGGTCTATAGCTAAACATATTGTTAATAACCTGTCTCCTATTCTGCATTTTTCCCTATACAAGAGACTATAATCAGAGAAAAGGACACCATGACGGTTCAAGTTATTTTTTTTTGCATACAATATGGAGAGATTTAAGTGGCGTACGTTTAGCCGGCCTATTTACTTTACAATTATATCCCGCAGATACACCTATTTGTTTAGGACTAATAAATAGTTCACCAAGACTATTGGTGACACCTAAACTATCTTACTGCACAAGTATGGCTGCTGGGTGGCCTCTCAGGCACACTTAAGCACAACTGCTATTGTAGAAAAGCCCCTTTGAGATTTTGTTTACCTAGATATTCGTATCGGCCTATGTAACGCTCATATAGTTGCAAAACCTTATGCAGGAGTTAAGTTTTAGCTAAATTAGGTTTGAGTTGCATTGTACCAACTTAAGCTACCTCGGTAACCTGTTTTCTATAGGGAATAAGGGCAGGCGCATGAGTAGAACACGTGTTAAGTTCTTCCTTCGAATTAAAAAGGAAACCCACTGCGGCAAACAAATCTGAGATGTTCGTATCACATTTTATATTCAGGAATGTAGTTTATATATTTTTTTCAGCTCTCTCTAACCATTCCTGTATGTTAGTCGCATTAGTAGATATAACAAGCCACAATCTTCAGCGTAACTCACTAGATTTTTTTAAATTATTTTTTTTTTTTAACTGTACGTTTCTTTTGACTATTAAACCATGTGCCCTTGCGTGTGTAGAGGCCAAATGCACCTTTTGTCCGAAGGTGCGCCCCACACCGAAGGATTCGGTCATCTATTAGTTTACGGTGTACCCTCATCGTTTTATCTAGCTATTATGCTCGTTATCTGATATTTAGAAGCCTCTCGTAAAGCGCCTACAACCTAAAAAAAATCGTACTATTTTCAACATAACGAATTGATGCCAGCTTCGCTATCTTAAAGTGCAATTTACCTCTAAATGCGTAAACAATATTAAGGCTGTTAAAGTAGAACGCCGTAGAAATAACCATATTAGTTTTATATCTGATAAAAAGTTCGACTAGGTACGGCCTAAGTTGCAGAAAAACTAAACGAGCGCGTCGTGTTTGGGGTTCCACTGATTTGACTCGAGGCGTGCGCCGATCTATAGCGCTCTGATGTGTTTACCATCGTAAGGAAAGACAAACATGTTGAGACAACAACTCTTCCCCACTTGTCCAGTTGAATATTGTCTCGGCATCACCAAAGTTCAGCGCTATTGGAGGAGACTGACCGAATTGTTTTTTATTGGATTCGGCCTTTTTGGGGACTGGATGATTAATAAGCATGAAACTACACAAATTGAAAAATACCAAAAATCTATATAAGATTCCCTGATGACCTTGAATAAATCGAGCTTTCGTAGATTTGCCTCATGTCTTATTGCTAAAAATTTGTAAAATCCCTCTGAGCGCCATATTTATGTTATGGTATATGGTACATTTAGGGGCGGGTTGCAAATGGAACGGGAAAGTGGAACGACAAGCTTACATATAGGAAAATTTGTGATTTAGACCATATGTCGCTTAAATTGTATACTGACATACGGCCAAATGTAAGATAACCGTTTTGTTTTTGAATTAATTCTGCTTAATTCGTGTGCGGGTCTTCGGAAAAAAAATGGAGCACGCCTGTAATTGCCTAGTACGCTAACTGTCCATTAATACACTTCATATTGTATCTATGCTATATATTGTACCCCATTCTTTGATGGAATCAACTTGGCTTGTCATACACCGTGTATAGGGGGTATCGTAGGTTGTCGTGCATTGAATGTCTTCACTCAGATATCAGGTAAGCAACCTCCGTTCGTTTTGCTATCGTACTGGAAGAAGCATCATAAAATCGGGGTAACGAACTTTCATTGCTATACTTCTATGAATGCTAATAAGTTAAAGTATCTCGATAAATGAAATCAGTGAATTTTGTTGCTTTTGGAAAAATAAGTATAATAAATATGGATATGTAGTAGCTCGGCGTATATTATAGACACGGCGCTGATATTTTCGAAATTATAAAAAAGTCATTACTATTTTTAAGCGCAAACCTTTTACTTTAGGTTCACTGATGGGAGGGATATTGTATTCATGAGAAATTCAGCGTCCTCCAATGGCGTTATAAATACATGGGAATAATATAAGGATAAAAAGCGGCTTCAACGGAAATAACCTGACTAACGCCTCAAAGGCAGACGTGCTTAATTTCTTTGTCGTATTAAATTGTAATAGATGACTCTTGGACCGTTCAGGAAAGACCTGGGCCGGATAGGTAATGTAAACATACTAGTGACCTGAAGGATCAAAATTCTCCTTAGTACAGGAAACCTAACCTGCCAAAAGAAGCAGGGCTGAAACAACTGTACTCAAAATGAACTACGCCCGATTAATTCACTACGTATAAAATACCGCTTGAGTTTCACTCGGCTACGACCCTCGTCGCTATACACAGTATTGCCCTTGCGAATCTTCGTCCCGGTAACGAAAGGTTGAACATCACTCTATACACATGGTGGCGGAGGTTTGGCCATGGCACAGAAAATTGGCAGGCACCGTAATTATAACACAACGTTCTGATAGCGACTGTCTGATAGGGCGGAGATCAAAAATATTCTATTTTATATAACAGCAACTATATATGTCACTAACCGCTGTAATTCATTCAGTCATCAAACAACCGAAAAGTTTTTATAAGGAAAAATAGTTTTAGTTTAAAGTTAAAGTAATCTACTGACTAATAATGGTGACGGTGATTTCTCATCGTAGATATGAACGTGTACCCGAGTAAAACGGTGGCTTGAATGGGCACATAGTAGAAATAATTACAAGGTTGTTATTAATAACTTAAATTTGTACGTGTTTATCTTCGTAGCACAGACAACCAGGATCAGCATTTCAACTTGATTGACGTCAATCGCAATCCTCATTCAAATAATTCTCACTGCGTATCAGATCAGTGAGCATCGCTTGTAGATCAACGATAACGTGAGTGAATAGAATTTACCGATGGCAGATACCTCTCACTAATGCCGAAATTGTTACGCCCTTGTTGTCAATTCGACAGTGAAAATGGCGCGACGTTTATAAAAAAAACAAAAAAATTTTAAGCAGTATTTTTATTTTACTCAGCGCGCTCCTGTAGTAATTTTAAACTGGGAAATCATTTTTTCAGAATGTGACTATTGTCTATTTTCTAGTTGACCCAGCACAAAGAAATACTTCAGTTTCTGTAATCAGCTTAATGAACGTCGCACACAACTATGCTCTTTCGACTACGAAATGATGCTAAACTTTATTGAGAATTGACATTACTTTTTTCTTTTACCTTAAGATTACTATAGGACATGGCATAAACTCTTCTAATTATAGAAGAGATATTCTGAGCTGCACAAAGACCCCGAATCAAAGCTTGGACCATAGCAAACGCATACCTCTGAACGGCTTGTTGATCCAAATTAGCCCAAGAGATAGGCTGCTTTGACTCCCCTACATCGGAGTGCACCCTCATCGTCTAATGTCTGAAGCGTCCGAGGGCTGTCAATATCCTTCCACCGAGTATGCTGCGAAAAACACGACAGGGGTGCCGATTGCGTGCATTATTCATTTAATGGGAATAAATTGTGCTAGAAATTCACACGCTCCTGTCAGCAAGCCCATACGGTGCGCAACCCAGTGCAGCTTGTCGTTGCCAAATGCAGTTCGACGCATTGACGTAATGCGTGGTAACCCAGAAAGCTTTGTCCACAGGGCAATGCTGTGAACTTGATTAACGGAAGCTTTTATTATAACGTTATAAATTAACGGAGGCCGTTCTAATCGAATAAATGTACTACGGGAAAATGCTTAGTATTTCAGTTTTTGGGCTTTGTTAGTTTTTTTGTACATCTTGTTCAGACACGAGCGTTTGCGGCCCCGTTTTATTGAACTGGAATCACCTCTAAGCTTTTTGCTCGTTGGCGTAAAAGCTACTTCTCGGGTATGAACTAGTAGTCTTTTGAGGGACTGGAGACTCGTTTTCTCTACCCTGTTTCCGAGTACCGATGTGCCTAGCCAAATGAGAACTTCCCATTTTTCTATCTTTGGCAGTTTCAATTATGCCTATGAAGACCATATTGACGTGACGACCTGTAGGTGCGAAACAAGGCAGAGTATAATATACGTGCCCGTATAAGTTGAATATATGTAAATGGAGTTAATAACAACTTGCATAGAAAAAGAAACGGAGACAGGTCATTACCGCGTAATACATTGCTCAAAAAATTATTCCATAAGCGGCTAACAGCAAATGATTCTGATTTAGTTGTATCTTGTGTCTACGACTAATTTCTTTAGTAGACCACGTGCATTAATCAAAAGTTAATTAAATATCCAGAGAAGCGTGCACATGCCACGTATACCTACGTCGTACAAAGTTACGATATAAACACATCGATCGTGCAATGATGACAAATTAATTGCGGCGCGTTACTCTCATGTCAGCGGCGAATTTATCAGCGAAGATGACCTATGCCAATTAGCGCCGCCATTGTGATCTCTGCTGGTTAGTAGACATTGCTAGGAATCGCAATACCTCTCTCCCTCTCCCTCTCCCTGTCTCTCTAATATATTTTTTTGTAAAAAAAGCAAGCGACAGTCCTAATAGATCGATTGGATCGAACTGAAGGGGTCGAGGAACCGCTTTTTCGAAAAGCGGCTTCTAGATCGAGGATTCAGTAAGGAAACTCTTGTGATAAGGCGAGCGTGTACTGATAAATTACCGAAACCCGAATTGGTTACCTAGCTGCCAGACGAATTAAGTGAGCTCGTTTACTCCAACAGGAAAATGCTAACGCATCGACTGATCCGGTAGTCTATCGATGTGCAGCAAAAAAGATACCCCGGGGCAACTGTTTTGTCGACAAATAGTTACCCGCAATAGACAGTTACATTTATTATCGACATTGTTATTCCCTTTATTGCTGTCCGCTTCTGATTTAGCTGTAGATGTTCAATGAAAGCTACTAGATTTCTTTTTTATTTCTTGCAGCCTACGAACTTCCCTTCGCCTTCCCCCAACTTGGTTCCTTCATTTCGTCGGTTTTTCTGTTTGTTTTTTTTGGGTTTTTCGTTCTCTATACTACGTACACAGGCGAGAATGCGTTGGCTCGCTTCTAGCGTTAGGTGTTATAACCCCATTTTTTACTCGCAACTATTAGGAGGTCGTTCGTTCGCTCAAGGTCGTTTTTAGATTTGATTTAGTCATCATTATTAGACGAAATGAAGTCACACACTAGCTTCAATGAACTTCGTAAAATGGCTACGCATCATCCTATAATAGCATCGACAATGGTAACACAATTAACAATGTAATTGTCTACAATGGAAAATTGCAGCCAGAGGTTTATGTCTTATTGTTCTGCGCGGCAGAAAAAGGGAGCCGGGAGGACAAACGGGTCAAGAGAGGGATGGCCTACGCCGAGTAAGCCAACAGTCAGTGCCTGCCCGTATCAGTCGCGAGAGGTAATGTCGGCTGCAGCTTGTAATGGCAGCATGTAACAACTCAGACAACCAAGCGTTGTGTTGTAGATAGATGGATAAGTGATACATAAATGATGATGTGGCAGATCTATTTTTTGCGTCGCTTATCCGGACCTCAGTCCCGATTCCCCAATAGCCATGGTCTAGCTACGCGTTTTCCTAAAACAGGCAACAAAATAGAAAATAACAATGGCAGCAAAAACACAAATAACAAAAGCTGATGAAAAACCTCAACAGTGACCAACAACAGGCCCGAAACCGCGACGAAAAATTAAAATAAGATCTTACTTGCGTCCTTTTTCCGGAGTACGCGTAGGTTTCTAATGGCTTCAAGAGAGGGCAAACTGCAATTGAAATCATGCGCAAAACAACGGTTTTTTGTGTAATGTACATGAGTTAGTACATTCATGCGACGATGTTGACTTCCAGTATCATCAGCACAAGCTCACAAATGATAGAATCATTTGCGTGTAAATAAAAACTGTTAGGATTTCACGAGTCGTCGAAGCGTTATGGAGTCAAGTGTATCGCGTAGAGAACGCTGCGAGCGGTTTGTTCCCTATTTCTCTCTCTCTGTCTCTTGCTCCAGTACCTACGTGTTGATTATTTTCTAGTCGGCTTGACGAGCAGAGTCTGTGCTTGATCACTTCAGCGGTCTTCCAATTTGATTTGACTAGAGGTCCTCAGCTCAAATAGATCTCGACGAGCGATATTTAGTGTTAATTCGCATTGGTGTTTAATCTCCTATACGATCCTAGTAGCTAGCGAGGCAATGTCGGATACGCAGCGTTGCGATCGCATAGAAAATTTGCGAAAAATGAAACAAGTGCAGCAAATTAAGGACCATTTTGAAATATAGCGTCTTTAGCTCCAAAACCAACAACTAAATAAAGAATTACTAAAAAAATATTAAAATTTCTCTACGATCAAGCTACTGTTACGTTATAGGTTTGAGCTTCGGTAATTAACGTCAACCGTTAGATTAGCTTATATTTTCTGCAAAATAGATGTAAAGCGCATTATATTCATAAGTAATTTGAAAAAAAAAAAAGAGCGCGCTAGCAACTATGCTCGATAACGTTTTTCTATCAGGCTCGTTGAATTTCTAAGGGCATGTATAGCATAGTATCTTCGATAATAGAAATAACTGCAGAAATTTTATTATATTTGCTATTCACGTGGACTAATACTCAGCTTCATCGCAGGTCTCAAAAAATGCGGTCCTGGTACTCATACCAACTGAGAGGTACGACATTGAGAGATTGTAATGCAACATCTATCGTAGTTGCCCCTATAACCCGGTTTATTGAGTTGTTAGCTCGTTTATTACGCCTGTTATATATATATATATATATTATGGTAAAAGAGTGATTTAAATTAGACCCTGAATCAAATGCCCCTACATTGTAGAAGTGTCCAAAACGATGCTCGCGTGAGCTGCCATGGGTCAAAAACAACCTATTACACAATTATAAAGGCCCCCTTTGCCTGACGCAACCGATTGCAAAATTACTGAAATCGACCAGATTATAGGATCCGTTCTTTCACTTTAATGTATCTTTGCTAAATTACAGTCATCGAAGAACACTACGTAATAAAGCTAAAATAAAGCTCACGATTGTTTCCGAATTGCTAACATAATCTAACTAAGCGGATCATTATTTTAAAAAAAATTAAGCTTAACAAATTTTCTATTCAAGATATTCAGGCTTCTTTTTACTTTAGATTACTGCTAAAATGTTGTTCTCAATTTATTACCACTGCATTACACGTATCAGTCATATATCTTACTATAGTAAAGATATTTATCACCGTTAAACAAATGCGAAGTGAAAATAATAATGTTCTTAATCACTGCCGTCGATTGGTATTTGTAAGGGACGCACACGGTTACGTACTTGGCCTGGTAGTTATTATCTTATAGAATGTAGTGGGTCTGCTTCTGCTAATGGTGATTTTTGAAATAAAAAAAGACTCAGCTAAAGGGTGGCCAAACGTGCGCGTATAAAAGCGAAGACTCTTCACTGACGACGCGGTATTGGCCCGGGTCGTTCATTCGTTAGACCTTATAAAAGCGGCTGACAGCTGTTACATTCGTGCGTTCTCAACGGGCCCTACAATAACGTCCCCTTTTTTTATGGGTATCGCTTCGTTTTGTGAGTTCGCGCGCTCGTCCAGAAACTGAATGCATAAAGGGCACCTTTACTCTGCTACGCCACGCTACACAAATCCGGTGAGACTGTAACAGCGATTCCCGCAGGCGGTTCTTAAATCCCGTCTGATATACTGATCTATAAGCAACCGGCATCTGAGTATGCGCTGGCTGGGTCAGCGTTTGCAATAGAGAAGGGTACGCACGGCGCAGAGCTGGTGGCTTCGCAACCAAGACGGACGACGTGACTCCTGGGACAGGATCGAAGGAGAAAAGCCATGCTCCATAAGATTATTTTTGGCAAGCGAAATTCTGCAGGACATCCGTCGTAGCAAAACTAAGGTTCTCATTTCCTTAGCTCTTTAGCCAAGCTGTGCGTTTACAGTCAGTTAATCCTTGCTCAAAGATCTATCTAACCAGCTCGCGGCTGGATGCCTCTGCGATCCAGAACGGTTTCTCGTATTAAGGCCTACGCGAATAGTGCAGCTTAGCCTTTAACATGTCTGTCTCAAGGTAGATAGTACATAGTTACCTACAAGCGGGACCTCGCAATGGCTACAGCGATCAACGGTGACCTTTCTGAACTCTGATACTGCTCGGCGAGCTGCATAGCAAACCGGACAAGGTGACAATGGCCAGTGTAGATAAACATGCTATTATAATAGAGCGGTTTATATACTTGATGAACATTTTACACCGGAAATATCCTAGGGTCGATGATCGCTTCAATCATGAGTTTGGCAGAAGCTAGTTTATCTCCATGCCTAAATCACGTAATCAGCTGAGGCCGAACAAGCCTGTCGGGACAGATAGAATCTGCAATGGTAGTGTAAAGCAGCTTTTAGCGGTGCGTCTGGCCACTTCTCTCATTTCACTGGCGACTGCTTCGACACGGCCTGGTAGGATATAACATCGTAAACTAGAAATATGTCGCTGCCACATCATTTAATTCTCTTCATCTATCGTCAGGCATGCCGTGTTAGGGATTCGTCCACGAGTCGCATTTATTTATAGCTTCTTCGATCAAGCGACCGAGATGGCCTGGCCCATTTTAGCCTTGCGGCCCTAAATGTGCCAACGAGACCTACAATATAATATAATGGATACGTTAAATTGGAAAGAAGGCCAGACAAATTCAGATGAATAGGATTATGCCGTTAGGAACAAAATAGCGCATTTGCACAAATCTAGCCAATATTTTTGTGGCTGATGTTGGCGATGATGATGTTGACGACGACAACGACGACGACGACGATGATGTCTGCAGTAGCATTGTTGGTGGCGATGAGGATTATTACAAGAGGAATTAACCCTTATCTGCGTCTCCGTTCCCATACTTTATATCTTCTGAGGCCCAATGCCCTCCCATCTTTCCTCAACCTCTATTCACGGGTTCGCTTGTTCGCTTTCGCGCTCGTTGGCCTGCGCGTTCGTTCTGATACGCCGCCTATGTCACCGTCACCGCCGCCGTTGCTGCCATGCGTTACTTAGACTAGGTGACCCACTTCGAGTCGAAACGAACCAACTGAATCGAACTGACGGTGTCTCAATATACCAGCGAGCGCCGGTTGAAGCGAGGATGTCGTGGAACCGCCAAGGGCGATGGGCCAAGCAAGTGATGAGTGATGGAAGAGCAAATCGCCGCCGTCTGCCAGTCCATTGCTGTCGTATCGGCGGTGGCGACGGCCACGACAGCAAGAGCAGCAACAGCGGTGCTGGCAGAAACTGAGGCAGTGGTCCTCAACGAAAGAGGAAAGGGCCAATGTTGCTGCTACTACGGCTCCCTTCTCCTCAACAACACACTGTCACTTCGACTCCATTGGCTCCTAATGCTCTGTAGCGTTGCGGCTGCTGCTGCGCCGTCAGCGTCGGCGACTTTAGCTCGGCTATAGTTCGTTCGTCAGTTCTTCGGTTTTGGGAGTAGATGCTTTTGCCCTCACTAGGTCACCTAGGTCAATTTCGAAGTGCTACTGTCCAACAACGTGCGTCCCACGGTGGCCACATGTTACACTGATGCGCAGGTGGCCGACTAGCGATCAGTCAGCAAGGAAGGCACCTAGCAACGACGTCGACCAAAAGTGCTTAACTGTACCGTTCTGTGTTTCAGCTGCTGCGGCGACAGTCGTTTGCGACTCCTTTCGCTTCTTCCTTGATGACCAGTAACAAAGCGAATGCTTAACGAATTCAGCATCGAAGGAGATAATAGCAAGGCTTCTTTCCATAACGCAACTGTATGCAAATCGCCCTGTATTATGATCGACACCGTTGCACAACAATAGCTATTTAAACGAGTAGAAGATATGGCACGAGGTAAGTGTGGCATGGCAGGACGAGCCTACCTTATTTGTCAACTGATGATGACGACTAGGGCGAGAAGAGGTAAGAGAGGACAGGAGGGGGAGGGAGTGGCCACGATCTGTATTCGGAAACCAGGACGTGCAGGACTATGAAGAAGGAGATGAGGAGGTGAGAGGAGAGGAAGTAAAAAACGTAGCATGCGCTACAGCCATACGTATATATTACTATAAATAGTTAAACCGACAATCTAGCTCTGCAATGACAATGGTTTTCCGGCTTTTGCGTTTAATTGTTAAACGTAAATTGTACTTTTAATTAGATCAGACTCAGCGGGCAGGTAATTAAATAGCAGAATGGCTAGTACTTCAGGGCGCATACCAATAATTCGAAGAAATAGTTCTTGGCGTCGGTGCAATTTGACGACTTTCATAAAAGCTCTAGCATTATGCTAGGTGTATTTTGGCTTCGGCCATTGCCCCTTCTTGAAGTTACACTATGAATCCGCGATAGACGAAGTAAAAACAGACGGTTCTGGCTGAAAGTACTTTGCAAATATTCATGCTGCACCAAAGTGCAATATTATATGGTCTGATGTGATTGTGCCCGCTGGAATGAAAGCTAGATACAATATCGGACAGTCAGCGTTGCAAGTATACGTAATTCTTTAACGCCGTCACTGTTTAGGAAAACGTGCAAAGATACGCCATAGCTTGATACTGCAACCGAAACCGTAGCGATAGTAATAGTGATGGTCGCAGCAGCCGGTAGCGGGAACAACTCTAGAAACGGTGAATAGGGGTTTAGCGCACGTTCTCCGTGATCGAATCCGCATCGAAAAGTCAGTAAAATCCAGGGTAGTTAATGGTTGGTACGTCACTCTGCTGCTGTTTCGTGCCATGCCATATGAGGCTGCCTTAGGCTGCTGCAAGCAAGGCAATGGTTGAGGGGACTGGCGCCGCCCAAGAACTGGTCTGGTTGGACCCGTAGTAATAGTAGTGGCTCCGGACGCTCAGTGGCCCTTGATGGGATTGAGGGAGAGCGCCACCTCCTTTTCGACATCCACACACCTGGCGGCTAGACGGAAGACCCACCCGGGGCCCCGCCTCTCTCCGTGCTGCCGCAGCGGCAAAACCCTCGTGGCACTATAGCAACAGCAGCAGCAGCACTGCTCTGAAGCTAGTCCGCACTGGTTGACTTAGCTTGCCTTAGTTTGCTCGTTGTCTGCTGCTAGCGCCTTGTTCGATTCGCAAACGCATGCATGCGGGCCTACACGCCTATCTGTAAGCTTGTGTCTCTGTGTGTGTGTGTGTGATGACGATGGTGGGGGCTGTATGAGAGCCTCGCAGACGTACACAGCTCCTCAGAGTGTACCTGTCTTCAGCGATGTGATGGTGATGTCTCCACTCAAGAGCTGTTCCTCTCAATGGTCTCTCTCCCGCATCTAACGGCCTATCCTCTTTCCCTACTACCATCCAGCGCCATCCAGTGACCACAACAATAGCAAATGTGTGAACGGCAATAACAATCGTCATGTACCAATGCGGGTAGCGGGATTCACGCCGCTTGTGACGGTCATATTGGCCGTTATGACGTCCGTAGTGTTCCTTGGTTCTCGCTTAATATAATTTTCTCTCCCTATCTCTCTTATATTTTTAACTTTTCTTCACGCCTTCATATACTTCTTTTTTCGTCCGGGATCGAATCGGCAATGACCGAACGAAGCTGATCATGTAGCTATTTACTTCTGATCGTTTTCTCTTTTTTCTACTACTACCGCTGCTGTACAGAATAGAGCATTACCAACACCACAACCAGCGCCACCAGCTCTGTCACAACCCCTCTGGAGCATCTTAGCTTGCCTCAAGGGCCACTGTCGTCGTCACCGGTGCAGCACCAGCACAGTAAAAAGGCTCACCAGATTTTAAAACGGGCTTACGGGCCAACTGGATGACTGGCAGAAAGCACAGGGAGCAATAACGGCAACGGAGACTCGAGGCTACAGCTGAACCCTTTAGGTACTGTTGCAAATCGTGACGACTCGCTCAATCTTTCAATCCCTGTAGCGTTTGTACGTGTGAATGTGCACATCTAATGACTGATCGTCCGGTCAGCCGATGGGCTTTTGGCGCTCTTTTGCAGCAATCCATGAGAACTACGGAACAAGCGCGTTTTGGGATGGATTCACTGGTAGACTTCTGTCACTGCACGTCAGAGTATGACGGCGGCAGCTGCTGGAATCCCGTTTCTGGCATTGTATAGTAGCTAGAAAAATCATCGATCGTTTTGCGGGTATCTTCAGGGGTTTCTCGTAGATTCGATGATGGAAGAAGTTAGTCATCTTAATGTACCGTAGAGAAAATGAAAACACTCCTTTTAAATGGCATGCAAACCAACCGCCTTGTTGTTCCTCCATGTTTTCCCATTGATAAAAAGACAACGTCCTGAGGTCGAGAGAAGGACCCACTTCAGGAGTCAGAGACTAGTATGTCCAATATCGTTGGCTCCATGAGCAGTTAGGTGCAAAACGGCAACGAACTACAGTTCGTTAAGTTACTTGGCATAATGATGCGCGCGTTTCACAGATATGATTGATTGCACATGAGCCTTATAGACAGATATCCCAGGCTCGCTGCGTTTAAAACAAAATATTGGATCGCAGCGTAGTCCTGCTTTTATTTAAACAGTATTTTTTTAGACTTTTTTACTGACTTATGTGCACTCTGTTCTTACTGTAATTCATAAAACTTTACTATCGCCATTTTTGCTAATAAACGGAATTGCGGATCGGTTGATTAGAGTAAAATGCCTGCATCTTCTTATGTAAAATCTGTCTTCAAAATGTACAGGACCCAAATAACGGAAGATCTTAAAATCTCTAGCTGATGTTAGGGTATTGGCGTGTGATAAGCCGATAACGGCTTATATATGAACGCAATTAAGCATAGGGGAGCTCTATGCATAAAGTTCCCGTATGCTTAATTAGTCTAGTCTTTGACCTCTGCATATATGGTCAATATGAAATTGATAGCGTTTGGAAGAAAAATATAATTTCGCCTGAATATAGAATAGCCAGAAAAATCGAGTGGCAAAATCAGAACGAGTTGTTCATTATTCTAGCTAGCCTCACATAGCCAATTCTTGATGGATTGCTCCACGATCGTGGACCGCTTACTAGACGAGTCGATGACGACATTTGCCGTAGCGGATAACTCTGGAACATTTATAAAATAATAACATTGAAAAAAGTTGCCGAAGTTCACTCGTTGGGAGATTGTTTGGCCGTTATCAGAGATACTCAAATAGTCTTGCTCTCATTGTGTAGTATGTTGGATTAGCTAATCCGTGATTAGCGCGGACCACCATCTATTCAGCACTTTAATATTTCTATCTATGCGCTAGCGTCTTATAATGGACTATAATTATTTTTTTGTTATCATACACGGGCTGGATATTCCATTCCCGGTTATTCAAATTGTTTGCCTGAGTTAACAAATCTGTTTCAAATATTTCAAAGAGTTTCAGGTTGTTTGTTCCATATATTTGAGAAATTGAGCGACAGGTTCAAGTCGTTGAAAACAGTTAAAGAAAAATATCTTCATCAACACTAGAACTAGGGTGGATGCATGGAATATAAAGTCACAATTAACTTGCATCAAATTAGGCCGCAACAGTAGCTTCCTGTAAACACTCACCCCCCGCCCATCCAGGGCAAAGCGAATGAATTAACTGCGTCTGGGGACTGTTTATTTCTACCAGTTGGAAGTGTTAGCATAGCGCGACCTTTAACGTATGTATCTAATAATCAAAAGTTACCTCTTGCCCCATAAAAGTACGCGCAACAAGTGTGTTTTTAACTCATAGATACTCCGCGATACAGAATCGACCTCTTGAATCAAAGACGTCCCCAAGATGAAATGGAGGTCTCATCTGGTGGGTAACCTTCTTGAGACTTTGGAACTAGCTTGTGATGACGTTTGCTCAACATCTTTGCAGGTCATTATATATATATTTCCAAGTTTCATTAAGGTATGGATATTATGCTTCAAGGTTATTCAAACTTCCTACAAGCCACTTACCCGAAACGTTTATGCAAAAGATCAAATTAGGAAAAGAAAGATTTACCCTGTAAAGTATATAAAAAGCTTAGAGCCTAGTGAGAATACTATGTCACGTTTCGAAGGCCGTTCAGGCCTAGTTGTAGTACAGGACAAAGATCGCAGTGCGAATAGTTAATGTTGCGTACTGAGCTAAATTTCGTAACCATGTTACCTACAGCTGTTTTAAACCGAGGTAAAAATCTTTGATAAAGAGGGTACACATGCGAAATATAACCTGTTGTTACACATTACGCCAGAAGTGGGAAGACGTTAGACTCGTGCTCCGGCGCCCAGGCAATCGTTCTGGCTTAGTTCGTCCCGTTCAGCGGATATGAACGTATTCATTACGCGCTAGAATTATTGCTGATATTTGTCTAAAACGCAGATCTAACTACGTCAGAACTCGTGAAATACAGAAGATTTCATTATCTTTTCGTTGCTTACACGGTCTAGTGATAATCGTTAAATCTGGATAAAATGAAAAAGGCCGAAGCGACAATCATCGGCTGTACACCTTTCCGCTTCTGAGGATCGCTTCTGTTTGACACGAGTTGTTGGCACCTGTATAGGTTCTTTGGTTCGGAGCATGTACTGTAAGATTATACGGGCCAGCAGGCCAGTACATTTCATAGGGTTGTCATCGATCAAAATCAAGCGGACGGCGTGTGTTTTGACGGAACATCGAAAGAGCGAGCTGATTTTTGCGGGACATAGGCCGCTGATCGAGAAAAGTTGGACGAACGACCTGTCCCGGTAGCTTCATTTCAGCAAGATGGCTCTGCTGCAATGATACACAATATCCTGACGATTACCTCGCACAATATAATACTTCTATAACTGTCAGTTCGCCAACGCTCAAGACGAAATCGTCTAGTATATGTAATATTTCTAAACCCTCTGTCGAATGACAAGAGCATAGGATGCGTATTGCATAGGTTGCCATGCAGACTTTAATGGATCTTGATTGTATAGAAGAGTACCTTAATGCTTTCGGCAATGACATAAGACAGAAATGAAAGTGAATGACAGAAGTGATACAAGTGATTGTCTCTTCACAGCCAGTCACGAAGTCATTCACGGATAAATTGTGTGTGATTGAAAAAGCTTGTGCTACCGCACACTTCAGTTGACGCAGCCTTTGTTGAAGTTCGTCTGCTAGTTTGCTGGGTACACTTCGTTGACACAGCAAAGCTTTTTTTCTTTCCATTTAAATTGTACCACATAACTGTACTTTCGAACTCAGATGTTCTATACAATTTTATGTTTTAAAGCTGGACCGTCTGATTTCATTGTGTGCATATATCGGAATGTACATACTTGCTTTTTTTTACGTGCACTTATCCATTGTGGGCCTGGTAATCCGATGTCTCGACTGCAAGCTGCTTTGTCTGTTTCTGCTTTTTTGAGCTTTAATCATCTCTAAATATTTTAGCTTGTTGAATTATCGGATATTGAACTGACGTTATGAACTGGTACTTTTCAAGCAGCGTTACATTGCTACCACATGTATCATCTCTATACCATATTACCCTATACAATTAAAACGCTTTACCCGTGATTGCTTTGTTTAGTGTTGGTTTACAAGATATAATTGATCGTATAGTCACTATATCGATATGCTGTGCTTAGTAAAATATACAATATAATTGTATTACACATTTTTACGTTGAATCTATTGCTTGGTGGTCAGCGATCACGAAGGTACAGGTTCGGGGTCTAGCGTACAAACAAGACGGTAACATTTCGGCATTTACATTTCTCTTTTTGACTATAGTGGAAGGTGAAGATTAAATCTAGATCGAAGTGAATGAGTCGCGTTAGCTGCTAGCATGCATGCATGCATGCCTGGCTGGTAGCATGATATCGGCCGGTGCCCTATGCCTGTAAAATAAAATAGGACCAATACGAAAGGCCCAGATACCGCCTATGTTCCAACATTCGTCGGTCTGTTTTCCAATATATCTACATGCGGTCGACTCTGCTTTCTCGGCTGGCGTTTTTGTTACAGAGCGCGAATCGAGCACTTTGCGAATGGAATCAAAACTCGTACAAGGTAGAGAAAATGCTACCAGAACTAAAACTAGTACGAATGAAGAGCAAGAGAGAGGATAAGACGGTGGGGTCCGACAAAACGCTACATTCACGTTTAAACCGCATCCAGAACACAAGCTGAACACCGTTAAATAAGGCGACAGCTAGGCTGGAGTGAACAATACTCCGCTCCCGTAAAAGTTGCAATCGGAATCCTGAACATCTCCAGTACAGTTATTTTGCTTCAGCTGGTTTCAGGTCTTTGTCTGTCAGGTTTTTTTTCTAGCCCTTCATTTTTCATCCTATGTCTCTTTGTCTGTCGACCTTTTTCTCTGCGTTCTTCCGACTTCGCCACTAGCGTTCCCTCTACGGGCTTCAAGGCTACCTCATTCTTAGCCGCAAAAGTACCTCGATGATTCGTCGTTCAGTCCTTGATTTTCAGCTTTTTTTCGGGGTCATGGTTGTAGGACTTATTAGTTGTAGCAGAATTCGTATTTGGGTCTACATACAATACCTTGGGTCCATTATTGAGGTTGGGTTTTGCCAAGGGTTATTCAAACGTTACAATCGCAAAAAACATTCGCTTCTGACCAACTGCCAAAGCCAACATTTCGCTTACAATATTTACAACACTTTAGGAAAGTAGATTTTTTCACTAAGCTACGACAGGAATCCTCTGTCAAAGAAAACTAGGGACAATGTCATGCGGCAGACACGCCAACGGCTTTTTTTTTGTGTTAACTTTTTGTATTATATTGTATATGGCATCGGCGGCGTGACGGCCAAACATGACATCTTTGAGTGTACCCTCTTAACGACCAAAGCGTTGTGTGGATGGGGTCAATAATAATTTCTAGCACGTTACAATGGTGGCGAATATATCAATCTTATTACTACTAGATGATATTAACAGTCAATATGGACAAAGTAAGTATGCTGCAGAAGCAAACAGGGGGAAAGTATGACAGGGGTAAAATTTATGTGAAGTCTCCTCACAGTTATGTGACAGACAGAAGCATATACCGGAGCTACTATATGAGGGGTATCCATTCGTCCGTGGCCACTCGTCACGCAACAGGTTAGCCAGTGTGGCGATAACGACCTCATTTGATGTCATATATATATATATATATATATATATATATATATATGGCAGATCTAAGCAGAGAATTTCGCAAATGTTCCAAACTGAGCTCTCAGCTATTGCTGCATTGCTGATGAATTTTCACTTAGTGTCATTATATCTGTTGTATAATGTCTGATAGAAGGCCAACTTGTATTTTCATACTTCGGCGAGTATAAGTCTGAAAAGTAATGGAGGAATCCTCCGCATTAGAGGTATATTTAGCTTCACCTTCAAGGCTACGTTGACGTGATTTTGCAAATGATATCGCGCTACTGTACGTCTCCCATCGCTCATTTCTAGCACTAAGAGCCTATTACGCGTACGATTATATTAATGCCATAAACTTAGCCCATTTATCTATTCATTACGGTTCGTCAGTGACGTCTGCGATCAAAGTGATCACTTCCCTAGCAGGTAATGTTCCTCAGGCACAAAAGGCTAAAACGGAATGAATATGAAGATGCGACTGATTGAGGCTTGAAGTTCAAGTTTGCGTAAATTAATAGGCTGTTGTAAGCAGTCTCTTGAGGATCAGTGCGGGACATCTACATATACCGCCAAAAATAGTGCGTTCCCGAAATATGACGAAGACAGTATAAAGTTTTTGAAGGCGGTGCTGATATGACCCTTGGGCCTACTAGGGGCACTTCTGTATCGTTCAGGCTCTTTTCAAATAACTGAATTCAACTTTGGCATAAAGCTGACTTTGTAGTTAAAATCTATTTGTGTTGATCTAATATTCGGAAAGGCACTGTCGTCATCCCGAAAGCTATATCTACAAGCCGACGAGTGGGGTATAGAAATACGTTCCATACACCATTAATGGCGGCACTAGTTGTCAGCAAGCCCCTGCTTCGATCAAGCGGTCAGCATCAAAAGCGAAATAACCGAACTGAAAATTGTCCTAGCTTTCGTTGCTGCCGCTACCGTCCCTGTTGCCATTGAGGACAATCGATCGAAATCTAGCGACGGGCGATTTACTAGAAACAAATGCGTCGGACAAGCACCTTGTTTTCAAAGCGATTCCACGCCTTCTCGGTTAGGCAGGGACAGACGCATGGTTGCCCACTGCCGTTTTCCCGTACCCACAGCAAGAACAAGTAGGTACCGAGGTTAACCAACAAAGTGTTATTGGTGCTGTTCTTCGTTGTCTTTGACTACCTTTTGTTTAACTGATCGTTTTAGTTCGAAAAGTTTTGTAACCGGGGAATTCACTTAACTTCAAATTCGGGCTTTTTCGTGGACGTAAGTAGTTTATCTTCCTTGACGGGTCCATCTACAGCAATATGCATGGCTTCGGACTCTATTCGGCTTGAAGCTCTTATACGCTTTCCAACGGATGCTGATTTTCAACGCACTGTTCAGTGCTCAGATTTAGACGGCCAAAACATTTATGTAGAGAAAAGTCACAATGGTAGAGGTCGTTTGAGTTTAAATTGTGGAAAAGTGTGGATCAAAAGTCAAACAGTCTGATTAAATTTGTCTCGATCAGTACATCAAGACTGACAAGAACGCGTATAATTTTATCGTCTGCTATAGGAACAAAGGCACGCATCACACAGGAACAGATACACACCCCCAAGTCGGAATGCATGGCGTTTAAGCTCAAAGTGTGAATATCCTGAGCCTGAAAGTTACATACGCGAATTGGTGACGTTAGTTATATAATTGGCAGTGTTTTTTTCACGTTCGACAATAGATATTTGTTATCAATGGCAAAAGAAAAGCACATATTTTTTTTTAAGAAAAATCTATTATAACATATACGATGTTCGTACTGTTTATGCGTAGAGTACTACTAGGACTGGTTCAAGTAGTCAAATTGAAAGAACTTGAGAAGAAGAAGAAAGAAAGAAGTTGAAAGAAAAAGAACTTATAGTTTAAGTGTTTTGCGCAAGGTACGATTTGCAGCAGCGTTTGAGACCTGTTGGACGGTACGCAAACGTTTTTTGCTTTTTTTCAGAGCACATACACATATATGTATATTTGTTCCATGCGGAATTTCATCGTTGTCATTGTACCGCTTAGGAAACGGAGTATTTTTTTGCCCTAATACGATAATAGTTAACCTTTCACAAGTTCAGGTAACGCAAAACTCGATCAGCCTCGATTGAGTTCTAGTAAGCGTTTTGTTCCTTCTAAGAAAGACTGTATTTTTGCTATTATATCGTATTAGTATCTGTTTTTCGTAATGATTAACCTAATTAAAGTAATATAGTGGACGCCTTGAGCTAAGCTGTCGATCATCGTCCTAGCCTGGCAGACTATTCTTAGATTAGTTATAGTCAACTGTCTAGATAATGTTCCTTTTTGTTGTTGCTTGTTAGAGCGTTATAAGTATACGAGTAAGTACGTTATTCTGTTTTAGTTGTCTGTGTTATTGCTAAAGCTTTCGGTTGGAGATGGAGATAGCGGGTCCGCGTCTTATCTATTTGATGTAGTAATTGCTAAAAGACCTTACTACGACCCCTATCGTGATACTTGAGCTAGCGTTCGATACCCAAATTTGTATTTTTTTGACTATAACAGTTAGACTGGAAAGACTCGTGCACGTTTGTCTATTTTGAAGACAGGAAACATACATTTGCCTGGTCGAGGTAGTTAACGAAGTCCATGATCTCTTTGTTATAGCCTTTACAGACTATTTTTGGTAGTTCCGAATATCCGGTCGTCGTGCGATAGTGTACAGACTCGCGTGCAAGATGTACGTTAGACGGTGCCCTTAGTATTAATAATGTATATACCTAGTTGGGCTATTAACACAAGAATAACTTCTAGCGCAGTACAGTATCTGCAAGCTCATATCTGTACGATCTCAGTGCGGCATTCAAATTGTATATCACGACATTGTAAAGCGTTTACGCAGACTGACTGACGTATTATTCTCAAAGGAGAGCTATTTTATGTTTAATGTGTTGCATATATTCTGAGCTAGGCTTCGTAGAAGAAGCTCGTTAGTTTCGTAGCTTCGTAGAAGATTTAGCAACTTAGAGAGAAACTATCGTAGACGCGAACTGGATCTATTGCGTAATACGTGTACGTACTACGCATTTTAGCCTTTTCGTCGTTTAGCATTCCTTTAGGCTCAATTCTTAGGCCTTATCTGAACATGGTCATAGGTAAAGGACATAAAATGTTTGATTAACTAAATAAGCGAATACTCGCTGACGTTTGGGAACGAAAAGTAAGCAGCGTTTAGCTGTTACAATATAGGCACAGTGTGCGTTGAATTCTAATCATAGACACTTGATTTGTGGAAAAAATCATGAAATTCTAAGTTTAAAATTTGGGGACTTTAATATTTGCCCTACGTACAAATATGTGTCTTTATCTTTTGGCGTGTTTCTGTTTAGTCCAATGTTCGCCCTTTAAGATACGACTCTATGCTACCCTTTGTTCCGTCTGCCGCTCATCTTCTTTGCCCTGTGCTCTATGTATTTCTGCCCCCTTGGAGTCGATTGCTTATTGAATCATGGACGAGCAGCGGTAGAGGCTGCTCCCGTCTACGAAGGGTCTATTTAGCTTGTGTTTGTAGTTTGCTTTTATATTTATATAGTGTCCCTGCTGGCTCCTTCTAAATTCGCGCTTGCTTCTTCTTCGCCCATATTGATTTATCGTTTCGCTCAGCATTCGAGAAAAACATTTTTTCTCCTGTCTCGCGCGTTCTCATCAACGAAGATATAAGGTATCGCATTTTTATGAAAGCCATTGAACAAATTAAAAACAAATCAAGAGTAGACGCAGACCCACAAACAAGCTGTCTTTTTAATAGTATTATTAGGAAAAAACATGCTGTAGCGTATATTGTATACAGTAGGTTGCGATAGCAGTATGAACACTGCACCGATGTTTGCATTGATCACCTGGTGGATCATCGCCTCCATATTCCACGTCTAAGCCCTTTTTGCGAACGACGATCTAATGCCTGCCTGTATGAGTACATATGCTGGCTGATTAACTACGCTGTGCCGTTTACCATCATAACAAGCAGTATCTTTATCGTTATTGCTGATGTTGTCGTCGCCCTGGGGGGCCAAGATCGTCGGGAAGGCAGCGGGGTGGTATCAGATAGGGGTATTATGGGACGTCGTCCACGAATCAACTCGCGTACGCTATTGTCACGATTGAGCGTCACGCTGCTACTACACACATCGGATAGCCATAGTCGAGATTAGGCCGAAGAGGGAATAAGATATTTTGCCGTAGTCACTGCTGCTGTTGCTGACTCTCAGCGAGCGGCGACCCTTTGCTGATTTCCATCAAAATGCGACGACTGTAGCCGCAGCAGCAACCAGCTACGCCGCGATTTCGACCCACATCATTGGGAATGCGCGGTTATTTTTAGATCTGCCTCAAGCTTCGTACTATTTGTGGGGGGGTGGCAGCGGTTGCGGCCTAAGGATATTATATAGGATTGCGGACGACGACGACGACGACGGACTGCGTCTCGAAATTGACTGCGTCTAGATTTATGAAACTGGTTTGCTTATCTTGTTGTTTCTACCACAGTTTCAATTGGCAAAGTCAGTAAGAAGGGGAGAATGTATCGAAGATGTGAAAGCTGCTCGCGATTGCGACTGACAAAATCGGCGATGCCAGTAACGCTGACAATGCCAATAGAAACGTTGTCTCTAGGCAGTTATCTCCGTTGACGTAGGCGTTGGGTTAAACCATACGATTCAGAGATTGCATTTCAAGAAAATGAGCGCTCAATTGGTCATAGTATGGAGCAAAGACCTTACCAGAGGACTAACAGTGATCAAAAGGTGTGCATTTCAATGATATCTAGGTCTAATACTGGTATACATGGCTGATTTTGATATATAACCTCACTGGGGTTGGCGCAAATATTTTAGCGAGCGTAGTTGTAGTCTTCGATTCAATTAAATTTGAATTATCACCTATAAATCAGGATCAAAAATATTTACGTTCCGCTCTGTAGATACGCGCTCTTCAGGTTCTGGCATCTCTACTAGGGATTGTATGTTTTTTTTGTAAAGGAAAAAGGTGCGATACGGGTTTGGGCCTGAAGTAGTGTTACTTCTGTGAAGAGTACCTTCTAAACCTATTATCATATTTTCGATAATGCATTTGTGTAAAATTCACCTTCAGGCAACTTAACCTGCATTCAGTTCGGTGCGTCGAATACCACATTGGCTTGGAAATTCAACTATCTCGCCCACCTCTGATCCCATCCTATCCTATATTTTAAGGCAAAGAAGTCGATGTCAAGAGAAATTGAAGCCCGCATCCTCCTAATCAAACATCGACATTAGTTTGGATTAGTTGTACCCTGAAACTCCAGTAACAATCTTAACCGTAAGCCCTCATGTGTACCACACAGGCCCTTCGACTATGACGGATACACCACAGGCATATCCGGGCAGAAGGGACGACAGTAAAGCAACGTCAGTTATCTATGACGATACTTGTTCGAATCTATGATCAGTGGAACTCTGCAGAAGACCATTTTTTTTTCTTAGATAAATAGGCAAAGCGATAGCAGTACACCGTGGCGATCCAGGTCGTGTAGACCAAGGTTCGATCTCATAAAATCCGTGTCGTTTTTACTAAGTACATCCGCGACTATGTGCCTGAACTTTCGCCTAGCAGTGTAAAATGTAGCAGCCTTAATGAGCCGTTTCTCGTCTTCGCGCGTAAGATGTTCAGCAACATAAGACGTCAGACAACGAAAGGAATGTGTGACGTTTCGTTACGTGGTGACACCGAAAAGAAAAGGAAAGATAACAGCACACGGTGGGTCCCCGCGACGGGGACCCTACACCGGTCTTTCGGGAACGAAAAGTTCGTTACATGTAGCTTCGCTTTTCCTCGGCGTATGCAGGTATACTCACATTTTTACTAGCCATCGCGCAACTAGTCTTGGAAGGACAAAGGCGTAATAATTGTACCTCAATAAGCACGCTGCCGAGGGCCGACTATCCTTTTTTTTCACACCTGATATGCGTGACAAGAACCAACTTGATTCTGAAAACGTTACGAGAATGCTTTTGAAATTTGGCTTAGTTTCGTACTTATCCACGCGCGGAAACGGAAAGCCCCCAGGAACCGTGATGGCGGCTAATGTTGA
Source organism: Varroa jacobsoni (assembly GCF_002532875.2). Taxonomy (NCBI): domain Eukaryota; kingdom Metazoa; phylum Arthropoda; class Arachnida; order Mesostigmata; family Varroidae; genus Varroa; species Varroa jacobsoni. Next base: position 61,341 of record NW_019213424.1, read on the forward strand.
ATTGACGATAGCAATAAAAGATCTTTGAGAAGAATGGGAAGAGTCACTTGCAACCAAAGTACTGTCTTCCTTCCTTTCTAGGTAGAATGATGACGGGGATTAAACGCGGTATCAGAGTACTCCAAAAAAAAGCCGCTCAGTCAGACACAGCACGTGATCTCATGATGCACTGTCTAAGGAGATCAGAACTACCCTGATGGAGGGCAATTATATACACTGAAAATTAAATCTGAGTGTATTTTCATTCATGTCCGAATTTCCTTACTCGGCAATATTTCTATTACAACCTCAATAACCAGCACATCAAGACTGACCTGGTACAGTCCCTTTTTTGAATGTTATTATCGTTTATAAGGAGAAAACAAGGATCATGGATTGCCAGTGGTCCTCGTGCAAAAGGTATCGGCAAATGGGGTAATACCAGCTACTTCATCTAGCCAGTAGCAAATTAATAACGGTACTATGCTTTAGCGAGAATTTAAGACGGTGTCTAGACCGGTAGCACGTGTAAACGGGGCCGGGATAATGTCTGACAATAAGACGCAATCAAACCGAAACTACTATTTGCAGAAGAAAAAAAGACCCAAAAATAAAGTAGAAATCCACTCGTAAAATATTCTCACTTCATACAATTTTATCGAGACTAATAGATCAACAATACTGAAGTTTTTCTATCGTTCCGGTGAAACTATAGATGAAGCGGAACTCGTATCCGAGGAATCAACCTCATTCAAATAGCAGAGTTTTTCTTGAATCGTTTGTTGAACGTCGGTGAATTGTTTGTCTTCCATAGTAATTGCTGGCTCACTCTGAATTATATAGGAATTTTCAGATTAAGCCATTGTAGTTTCTCCGAGAGGGTAGCAAGTTATCTGTGGACAACGGCATATTGGGTGCGATCAGATTTTACTAGCTGTGCACCAGGGATCTCGTCCGGTGCGGCGTTTCCCTAATACAATTAGCCAGCTATCGCAAGTTAAGCACGCTTTTTTTATTCTGGATAGAGGTCTCGGCCTAAGGGTTCAGGTCACAGCTTCAGCTAGCGACATAAGGGCGAGAAAATATTCATTTTCTAACTCGTTAAATGATAGATGCCGTCAAATACAGTATGGCTGTGCGATTCAAAATTTTGCACTAATGCGTATTACGATATCAGCATGCAAACATTTCTAGGAGTGTATGCAGCTAGAGGGTTGCTACATTGCCACGCTACAACGGTAGCACTAATCAGATTTTGATAAGGTGCAATAAGCTCTATCAGCTTGTAGCTGGCTGAAGAAATGGAACGCTAATTATCAGTGTTGAATACCTCATGTCGGATAAAGTCATAGAGAAATCACAATAGAAAAGATTCAATATTAATTTTTCAAGGATCGTTTCGTATTATCGAATCTAAAACATTGTACTAGTCGAGCTGCGAGGCAGGATTCAACGAAAGTAAATCATGATATATAGAAGTCATAAGATGCTTTCCTATAATAAGTTTTAATAGGCTAGAACGAAGACAAATATAGCTATACACTTGCTTCTATATCGTAGATTGAGCACTCTTCTTTAAAGTGACACCATTCAGCTCGACAGAGGTGATGCGACTGGACGGGTTCCTGTGGCGTGTCTTTTTTTTCCACCCACATGCAAACGGGTTATGAACATTCCATCTGTACAACCTATGAAGAGCGACGCAGGCAGCCACCCGATAGTTATTGATCTATCTCCAAGAGGGTCTCAGCTCTACGTGGGCGGACATATTAGCCCAGCTAGCCGCTAGATAGGATTTAAGTGGGCAACAAGCGTTGTGTTGAGAAATTCAAACCTTACCACGCCGTGCATATATAGAAGACATCGTCCTTGAAGCTGACGCCAGAAGAAAGCAAGGATTACCATACTATCAGATCTATATATTGGATAATCGGCTGTAAGTTTATAGACAGTGACAGGGTTTGAATGCGGTAATGGCAGTTTCTGTCATAACGTTGACTCATTGGGTGTAGTTTTTTTTTTTTCGTAGAGTTTGAACGAAAATGAAATGGCCATTATTGAACTAATTGAACGATACTTTGTAGATATATTATAACAATACCTATCTGTGCAAAAGTCAACAGTCAGTACGGCTACAGCGAGTAGGTCGTGCTGAAGCTTTATCAGAAGTTGAACACAAAGCGTAGCTTACCATACAATTGAGATCGCTCACTCACGAATGATGCAATTAACTGGGGAATCGATTAAAATTTAGGCTTTAATTTTAAGACTGACACAGTTTACATGGCTAATATTTCTAATCAGATACCATATCCTGATTTACATAGATAGGATGTAAAAGTTCATAATTATCCTGAACTTGTTATATGTTAGTGTCATTTACAGCTGTCCAGAACTGACGACAGTAATAGAATCGAAAGATGTTGGGTAACGTATAAATACGTACGCATATACATCTGCACAGACGCGTTTTGAGCCGATGTTAAAAACGGATTTTCTTATCGGTGTTGCTGTTTTTTATCTGGCTTTTCTAAAATAGCAAGGCATCAGCGTGCTTTCTTATTCATCGCGTAAGCCCACCGCGCATCTGGTTCAGCCCAGTTTAGCTGCTCGTTTGCCGGTCTTTGTCCTTTCTGTCCCATCTATTCCCGTTTCCGCCTTAGCCCAAGTGAAAATGCGCAGGCACGAGTGATTTGCGGTGGGGGCTTATCAGCTCCTGGGAAGCTCCTAGCTTCATTTAGCATAAATAAGTCCAAGATGCAATCAATTTACAACATTTTTAGCTGTCCTGCAACGTTTCGCTCGTTTCACAGTATCTTCGCGGAAGGAAATGTTTGATAGCCTTCTACGGCCTGTGTACATATCTGCTACGCATAGCAGTAGTAACTTTGGTAGCTTTGTGACGGATAGTGCTGTTGCTTATTATATGTATGTTGACAATTATCTGGAACGACAATGCAACAGCGATCGTTCCTGCTGCTGTTACTGCATTGTCTTCACTGCACACACCACCGCAGCTGTACGTTAATACCACATATGATAGGAAGCCATAGTCGCTGCTACCGCTGTGAATCCTTTCTATTTCTCGGAACCTGATCTGACGTCTTCCCCATAGGCATTGGTGGCACCATTATCAATCTCGCCCTTTTTATTGTTTGCCCTAAAGCTTCCTGAAATATACGGAAATAAGCGGGTATACGAGTAATGGCTGACGTTGAATATACCGTATAACTGCTAGGGTTTACGGTATAAAGCGTACCGCATTGCATGGAAAAGTTAACAAGCCTCGTTTCGCCTATTTCGCTATCCGAACCGACGGAATAGAGCTAAGGTCGTTAATTGACCTGAGAATAGCAAGACCTAAACTTCTGCCGCTTGGGATCCAAAGAAAGGTCATCCATGTTCATTGTTTGCATCATACGCTGTGCCCGATAGAGATGGTACCATGAAGCGTCGTGGCTTCGAGGCGCCAATGGGGAAAAATCGGCATTGAAGAGTTTAACCCTGAAAACGGTCATTAAAGAGACAAAATAGTTACAAGTAGAAGAAGCCAAGCTGGTTCAGGCAGTAAACTATTAGCGACTTGCGAAAGCTATGTCGGCTACAATGCAATCGAGCTAAACCAGCCCGCGTGCATTTTGCGGGTGTCCATAAGACACCATAGAGTGCTTAGATAAACGGATCGCTTCATATAAAGGTAGTCCCGAGAAACAAAAGCCTCGCGTATAGCCGACTTCAAGAGCACAACCTCACTTTATAAACCTGTCACCCGTTAATAAAATAGTATCCTTTAGAAATACAATATTTATCGCAACTACAGCTGGACCTTGAGTATGCGTACTTTCCGGTTTACAGCCGCTAGCGCGCTGAGTCGCGATTACTTATTTAACACTCATCGTTTGAGTGGTAAATTAAGCCCATGTTTACTTTTGAAAAGCTTACTATGCACGAATCAAACGATGTGGCTTACACGTCGTAGCAGACGGTGTATGTTTATTAACAGCTTTTGGTTATATAATCTGGTAAGAAAAAATCTGCTGTACAAAGTATTTGCAAGCGGATAGCGCCAAACATGACACATACAATAAATCTACAGTTTCATATTATTGCACGGACTGCATCGTTGTATCTTGAACTTGATAAGATACTTGAGTGAATAATAAGTTCCAATTGCCAATGAAATCAAGGATCTCTAGACGCAATCTGCGTATAGCTAACGTTAGCAGACGAGTTAGTGGGGCCAAGCTGAAATGCCAACTTCTCCGCACGAAATATGGCTTTGTCGTGAGCGCTATGTTCGAGTATACTCTCTTTAGGCGGATCGGTCGGCTGCGAGACGACCCTAGAAGTCTCATTGGTTTGTTGCCATGACCGGTTAGTTACCCACTCGTTCATGGATTGCAGCCTGCCATCGGGCTGCAGAAGGCTGGGAACCATTAGGGCTGCGAGAACAGTTAATGTGGATTTGGGTCCGTTTTAGGAGAGCGGAGGCGCAGGAACAAGTGGATTGGTACGTTGCGTCTACGGTGACATACCCGAGGGTTTCAACGGCGCTTGGCAGGTGCTTTTCGTCGCCGTCCTGGCGTGCCAGCGGCTCGCCGTCCAATTTAGATCCGCCTTTTTATTAACTACTTTCATCAGTTCATTCATTACTCACGGGTGTATTCGGGGACGCCAATCAATGCTGGCCTCTTGGCAGTTTAAGAACGTGCCTTAACGGCTAATTTAACTTGTTACTTACCATTGAACAGTATTCATTGTAACAAAATTAAATGCAAACTTTTATCGTGCTAAAAAATAATAATAACGCTGTCGCTGATAGGTATCAGACAAACTAACCACATGCCCAACTGCACCAACTCGTAAGCCTGGATCAATTGCTTCAATTCCTTGATGATCGCTCGTTTGAGTACTGAGTATTTCACTAGTAGAATATAAACTAGACTATCGTGGAATCCACGATAACGCTTGCCTTAGGAAGGCGTCCTGACCATGGCTGAAAGGTATTAACACCGGGAATTCGTACCTATCTTCGTCTTGTTTAGCGCTGGGGTCTGCTGCACACACACAATGCCGAACTTTCATTTCGTAATTGTGTTTTCAATAATTGCTTGTGTAAAAAACCCCTTTGGCCTAATTGTCCAGCTGGGCAAAGCGAATCAACCATCATTCTTTTATTTGTTTAGTATTTGGTATTATCTGTGCTTAGTATTTGATAATGAGATGATGCCTTTACTCAACACTTCGACGTGGACAATTGATGAATGGACCATATCAGCATGATGTGTAAGGCTCACAAAAAAGCTGGCGAGACTGAAAATGACGAGATCATAGCCAGTTTCTAATGGTTGTCATATTTAGTGATTCGTATTTCCTGAACGATTTATTTTTTAATCGCGTGTTTACTAAACCAACTGTATGTACGGTATGTAATACGGTTTATATTGGTGTTTTACTTGAACATGATCAGAATGGTCAGTCGCAATAACGGGCCTAGTACTCTAACGATTGTTTCTGTTGGTATGTGCGTAAAACAATTTCCTTAGTTATCTGCTTCACATCTGAGAGTTGAAAGGACTTTTTTAAATGACGGTTGTTTTATTCATTCAACTAAAGAGGATAGATGTGACTCGAAATTTTCTATATGATACATAGACTACTTAGAACAACCCGTGTGACGAGAATCGTGCACCGTTTTTCTGTTGTGCCCTGGTCTGAGCAGCATAATGGGCGGGGGAGGGCGGTCAAATTCAGGAGAATTTTCTGATATAATTTCTAGCAAAAAACATCGCCTAAGCCTCTTTTTGCGTGTTTTGCTCGTCAACCGTTAATGAAGCCTCTATCCGCTATAAAATTGCCACGATAGTATAAACGTTTCAGAAAACGCCTGTTACGTGTGGATTAGTATTCAGAACTCAGGCGTATGTACATAGGTGCCTAGGCGCACAGAGCAAACGATGAGTCTGGCTTAACTGCGGTATTGTCCTCGGTGCCATCCTATATATGTCTTCATGAAGTCTGCGATTGTGGAATCGGCGTTCAAAGGCTTGTTCCGTTTGAACACGACAAACTAATTTATACACGGCTGCTACACACGGTGGTGATGTGCTATTTCGTTAGTGTACACGCCATCGCCGTTCGCGGCTAATTTGATGGTCAGCGTTTCCGTGCAAAACGAATGGCTAGATGCGCTTTTTCAGCAGCAATAATCAAAAGGATTACAGTGGTGCACATGAGGCCTGTACATCAGGCACCGCCTTTGCAACCTGCTGCTTCTCTGCAAGGCTCTGCGCGGTCAGCTCTGTGATACGTCGCTTTTGCCGTCGCGGTCGTCACAAGCAAGGATAAACGAGCCAAATTGTCCGCTTATTCTGGCAGGCCGCACAGTGTCCTAAATTCACCTGTCTGCATCACTAGCGTCGTTTTCGTTCGTCCGTCCTTCAGACAACATCAGAGTCCGTAATGCCTCATTATTTGTAACGCTTCGTCCGCTCTCCTTTATTAACCTTCTTTTCCTTTTGTTCTTTTGCCTGCACTTATTGTTGGGTGATACACCACAGTGCAAAACGTACTGATATGATGAACGATAAACAAGCACGAAAAAAACGTTTAGTAAATACCCCCTCTATTACAAAGTCATTCAGAGCAATCTAATAAAAGTCTCATTTGAATGGGTACCTGCGCAAGAATAATCGACTCAATTTTCAGCCCCGTATATCCAAAGCAATCCAAAGTCCAAAAAGCAGTCAATAAATAGAAAATCGAATAGGAACAAATAGCAAATTGAACATTTGTTTAAGATTCAGGCACAATCCAGATGATACCTTAACGAAGAACTAATATATTTGAACAAATGTCTCCTTGCCAGGTTTCTGTATCTAATGCCTGCAAGCAGGTATGACACTGAACGCATAAAGTGCTATAATATAATGACGCCCTTCTCTGTAACAGTCCACCCCTTCCATGCTCTCTTTTTTTTAGCCTATATATTTACTATTTCGATGCATTAATCATTATTATTATCACCATTTTTAGAGGACTCTGACGGCAAAAACTAACGGGAGGTAGAAAGCTATTTCTAGCATCATATTCGAGTGTTGCTGTTTTTGCTGCTGCTGCTGCCGCCGTTGCCTCCGTTATCGTCTGGCCTTGGTATCGTCGCGGCCACAGCTGCTGCGTCATTGCCATAACACGCGCTGGTTTCGGCCACTGCAGGAGCCAAGTTGCAGTTTATAATCTCACTGGGCCACCCTACAGGCTCTCGCAGAGTTCGCTGTCCTTGTAGCGTGCTGCTCATCGAGTCTAATTTTAGATAACGCTAAGGACAGTGCGCGGTTTCGGCATGCGGTGATGCCGTGGGGGGGGCAGGAAGTGACTCGTCGCGTCGTAGCGGGCTGGCGTATGACAGCGCGCGGCGGCGGTGAGCAGGCGAAGTCTACGTGCGTGTCTGTATGTAGGGGACCGGCAGACTGTTACTGTGTGGCCGTGAAGCTAATAACTGTTGTCTCGTTCACCGGTTCTTTCGCCCAGTCTGTCTTGTGCATCCATCTGAAACTCGGATGGTAGACATGTGAAGGCCCTGTTTTGTCCCTTTCGTCTACATTTGCTGCTGCGGCTGTTCAGCTAGCTTGCGAGCTGAATGACATACACGGTGAGCCTGAAACGCGATTTCATGCTTTTCGTAGCTCGGCTCGCTTCCACCAATGATACTTTATGACCCTCTTCCTTTCACCCCCAGCTGCAGTTTACCCCATCATCTACCGCTTCTTGTTAGACCACTGCTGGGGCCATAACAAAAGCAGCAGAAGCGGTCCGCGCCTCTACTCATAACATCATAGTTCTCTTATGAAGAGAGAGGTAGCGGGACCACCAGCTTTATTGTAGCCATAATGCTTTTATAGTATTATACTTGCCACACATAGTAGTACTGTACATATCTCTCAATAGAGTTGTCGTCCTTTAGGTCGCTGCGGTGTCAGAACCTTGGCCCAGGTGAGCAGAAAGGCAGGTCGGCGAATGGCTTCGTATAAGTTAGAAGGTAAAAACTACTGAGAGAACGAGAAAGGCACATATATATATAAAGCAGTACCGCCTTCGTATACTAAGTTGCGATAACGACGGCTGCTTACCATGTGTCGCATATAGAAGCAACATTGTGTACGACTTTTTTTACGTGACTTTTTATATGATACATTTTCGTACTACAGCATCACATGCTACCATAGGCGCCTCAATATTCGCTCTCGTTTCCTTATAATTGTTACCAGGAACTTTCACAGAACGCGCGACGATTCATAAATGTGGGCCAAATCCTGATATTAGTGGATTTCCATTTTCGTCTGTACACTGTTGATGGCAAGAAAACTGGCAACGGGCCTGGCTAGAGATCGTGGTGTGGGTCATCCACGGCCTGAGTGATGCACCCAGTCAGGCGCCCTGCTAGTTTTTTGCCTCTCGATTTCAGATCAACAGAGCCTCACACACCAATGCATGTACTTACAGTGATTTGTCCTTAGAGATCTTGGTTACGTGCTCTTATGTAAATTAGCCCCTTCATTATAGTTGTGAACTTTTTTCCTAGTTCCAGTTTGTACAGCATGTTCGACCTTGGAATCATTCTGAATATTCTTACGGACTTCCTTCTGTGTTTTAATCAAGCACATTGCAATCAACCGTCAACAATCAACTTGAAGGGGTTACACGCACCCAGTAGAATAAACTTAACATAGTGACAATAAGCTGCATGTATTGCGCTCTCTAAGCGTAGTCAATAGCGAGTAGACGCAAATACTAGGAATGAAAGACGGTATCGCGTTCTACAGTGTCCTCGACGAGAGCCTTTTGACAAGAGCATATTTTTCTATGCTTTTCAAAACAGAAGAAGATACTATACACAGTTATACGTTCGGACACAAGTAGTGTTACCCTACTATAATATGACTGTTACTCTAACTACAGTTTAAGTAGCGTACTACACAGATGATCTCTCCAGAGCTTTTCTCTCCTTTCTCTTAGACACGCTTTTGATAGCTATAATGATCAACCTATAGAGTCGTGTTTCGTTTTATTTAACCAGACTCCCTTAGGGTTCTCGTCGCTGCGATACTGTAAAAACTACAATGGTTACACGCCGTTTTCATCGACGCTTAGGGCGAGCTGAGTGAAGCTGCGTTGTAGAGATTAAACGAGTCGTCGAATAGCGATATGGCCTCCGGCAATGGTTCAAAGAACAGCAACACAGCAGCGACGGTAGACGTGCCGTGTCACGATGTAACAGGCAAGAACAAGTTCGAACAAGAGTTGCCTTAAGTCTTTCGCTCTCCATTTTTCTTAGTGCCGCAGCAGAGGCACTGCCCAGACTCATAGCTATCGCCGGCCAGTGCCTATCCGTCGAGTGACTTTCTGACGCGGCAGGCAACGCGATCTGCTTATCGCGTCGTCATTGATCGGCTTCCAGCGCTCCGTCTATCAGGAAACGAGGGCCATCGAAAGAACGTAACAACGAGCAAGGAAGCGGACAGATCGGGCACTAGCAGATCTGACATTCTTCATTGGTCGTTGTTGAGGAAGTGATCTGTTTGCTAAGGACGCCATCCTTCAGCTTGCCCCATCCTTAGTCCGTTGCTTTTCCTCTTCGTTATATGCTTCGCGTCTTCTTTCCTTCCAAGGCCCTTCTAAGCATACTTTGACTACTCAAGCCGTATTTAGAAGACCCCGGGGGCCGACCGTATGGGATTTCTTTACGGATACGGCCAAGCCGCTTGGATGTCTTCGCGTTTTTAAACGAACCAAAAGCGAATCTCCAGAGCAAGGCTTTTTTACCACTTCGCCCGATGACCACCAATAAATCCAAGTCTAAATTCAGGACAACTAGGGGTACTAAAAGACAAAAAACCCGTACATATAATAAAAAGGAAATACTTCTTCACTACTCGGAATTTGTTTTTGCTGGGCCTCAAGAGATTATAACGACCTCTACCAATCAGTGTCACAAAAACGACCAACTCCGTTACTTAGTGGTGGCAAAGATACGATCAGTAATCTTAATTTCTAGCTGTTTCTGCGCCACCTAGTTTTTCAATTTTTAATATTTCAATTGTGTGAGAATTTCTCTTTTAAAACGTATATTATTAAAAGCACTTAATTTGTCGTCCCACCGCAATTACTATCAGAAGAGTGATTACTATACGATACTCACGAGAACTCGCGTGTTTACTCGTGTAAAGGTCGCTTAGCGAGAAAACCAAGAGCATTCGCATGGCTTAACCTATCCGTTTCCGCGGGAGAGCTGGATTAGATGTCGCTCCAGGGGTTATCACTTTCAGGACACAAGGCTTCTGCTGTAGAAACGCTTTTCGAATCTTAAAAAGGTCAGAAAATCTGTTTAGCTAGCCAGGAATCGCTCAGATGGCTACAGCATTTTGTGCACACGGATGCTATACCGCCACCATTAAGGCTATGTTGACAACAAATAGGACTCGTTCGTATGTTCGAATAGTTCAGTGAAAGATTTTACGTGAGCGGATGAGATGGATTGTGGACGTTGTTTATTGCCTTTATATATACTTAGATTTTCTACTACTTGTCACTATTTTTATGGTACCGCAACTGTTTAAAGAACGTCAAATATAATTAGATCAAGTTAGTTCTTATTCGAAAACGTTTGGCGGAATCTAAAGTAGTTTGTCTATTTAATCAATTTGTTTTTGAAGTTACTAACCAGCCAGATACTTCTAAGGATGTATCGCTGATCTCTCCACACATGTGTGTTTAAGACAGCAAAGCTATATTACATGTCGTTATGGAAAACGCACAGTTTTCTGGAAGGTGTATGAGTGAGCACGTGGGAGCGTAACGTCCTACTCGTGCCGTTCGTGTACCGAGGTTAAATGCACTACCACAGAGGAAGTGGTTTTAGCTGTTGTGTTGTACCATGCAAATACTGATACAAAACAGACATCGCACGGCGATAGGAGATCTCACTCAATGTACACTGCCATGCCAAGCGTGCTTTCTGAAGTCATCTTATATGCCCTTCCCACTATTGCACCACTGCAACGTGCAGTCAGACTTAAATCTGCCCGGCCCTATTTACTTGCACAACTTCTGTACATTACTTTCACAGAAATTGGCAGCCGTGGAGAAGTTTACGGGTAAGAAGCCTGAATCCGTTCTCACGAACATGTATCCTACACCATACCTCGCCATACCACTTTTCTAAGATCATATAATTCTTCATACGCAGCCTGCTTGTAGGTCAAAGCTATCCTTAAAAAGAGACGCTCGCCATTTAATAAGCTAGGCCAATATTAGCTGAAATAAGATACGCCTTTTCGTTCGAAACGCCAAAACGCCTATGCTTTTTTTTAAAATTCTTCATCGTCGTCTCGTAATGAAGGTCATCCTGATAGAAAGAGATCAGCTTTAGTAGCATGTGTAACTTTATCTGGACAGATGAAACATGATTTTTTAATGAAACAACTCCGTATCTTTTAGTGAAAATGTGTACTGGATATTTCTACCACAAATTATATACCAGTGCTTTGCGGCTACCAAGGCGACGCTTTATCTACCTTGCCGCTAACGTAGTCATCTGGGGCTTGCCGTCTTCAAAACGTACTGATTATCAGATCCTTCCTTTCGCCAACTATACAGTAGCTAAAACTGACCTCGTAACACAAAAATCACAGTTGGTATTCAAATTAATTGTCCGCCTTTACCTGTTTACAATAGTAGAAGATTCAAGCGTTCTAGTTGATGCTATCCTTCTAATTCTTAAGTCACTGCTTCTTAACTATTGTTAACCTGTACAACCATGTACCTATTTTTTCCCCTCCCGTCTCCACGTTTTTCCATTCATCATTTCCTCGACACTCGTTTGCTAACTCGCTGAATAAAAACATGCCGGCACATGTTTAAAAAACTCGAAAGCATTTGCTGTTGAAGCAACAGAGAACGGAGTCATGCAGTGGATCTGCCCGCTGACCAAAGCTTCAGTAGAACGAGGAAGTTAAAGCGCTCGTTTGCTTCCGCTGATTTTTTTTGATAAGGCAGAGATTTCCACATCCCGTTTGCTGACTAGTCGGGAAATCACAGCCGTGTCCCTGCCGGATTGTGATAGGGAAAATATAAGGTAGCGTTAGCTGCCATGGCTCGCTTGTTTTTTGTAGGATATATTCCTTTGCTTTGTGGATACTGCTGTACCTTTGCACCGTTGCCTCCTTCGTCGTGATGGTAACAGTTTGCGAGTTGTTTGCCCACCCTTCTGTCCCTGCTGCCGGGAACTTCGTTATTACCAATGTCTGCATCGTGTTGCTTTGATGGTACCGGTTGTAGCGAAATGCTCATACGGTTGACAGTGCCGTAGCACGTGCGCTGTGGACATACCTACTGGGCATGTTTGTCTTACCCCATAAACCCATTTTTTTTTAACACACCTCCTGTTTTCGCTTTAGTTACTCTACTCCCACTTTTTCTCTGGCACTCGCATGCTGAGTTTTGCTTCTGTCCACCTCCCGTTTCTCCGTTGGCTGTGGTTGTTGTTGGAGAAGTAGCTTCATTCGCTAACATAAACATCATAGTTTACATACCACAGCAGTGGCACCCTTTGTGGGGAAAAAGGCAACATATTATTTACCTTCAGATACCTTGTCATCAAATCATAAAAGCACCGAACTCAAATGTCAACAATCAGTCACTTTGTTGTAGAGCGGAATCTAAATTATCCGTAAGTCACTATAATATTTTGCCGACCGATCAGGTTTGATCTTGGCCAATTACATGCGGAGTAACGATGTCATCTGAGGCATATGGGATCACGACGACACCTACAAGATTCAACCCGCGCATACATATATATGTATGCATATATTGGTAAATGTGTAACCTTTAGGCAGAGTTTGTTTAGGTCAAGAATATTTTGTTGCGGTGATAGCTTAGTAGGTACCGTAGTCTTAGGGACACGTTGTGGTCTAGGTTCGAATCCGTGCATAGTCAAATTTCCTTTCGTGCTGGGAGCCAGCCAACCCTCCGGTGGAGTGCCTAACGGCGATACCACTGAAATTTACAGAGGTTAAGAATATATTGTGCCATATATATGTGCCAGAATATATTGTGTTGTAACAACTGTCTCACAACGATACGCTAATATTAGAGGTAACAATAAGAGTGCTAATAACAACTAGTGGCCCGTGGTGTTCGTGATAGCGAAAAACTGTCACGTATCTAAGCATGGCAGGGCAGGGAAGCGGCCCCGTCTCAATAGAACGCAGCCACAACGGAAGAAGGCTTCGCTATGGGGGGATCCAACGTTACGCAACGGGTGACTCCAACCACACATTATGGGTCTTTATTTTTTTTCGGTCATTTTGTGGGCCATGAAAGAAGTGTTGTGCCCAGTATCTGATTAGGCCGCAGCATAATTATATCTCTTAGTATCCTCTTCGGCTAATCCCACTGCACGACCTTTAGTCCATATATCGCCTCTATGATGAGACGCTCCTCGAGGCGTTGCATATGTTAGTTCTTATATTCTTAAAAAGCTAAAAAACGTTGTTATATTGGTTATTTATAATAGCGTAAAGACCACTATATATATATATATATATTAGCAGATCTCATTTAGAGTAAATCATTTATATAATGCCTAGGTTCTTTACAATGATGCATCGACTGACGACGGTCTTTTATAGAGTTTACGTTCAACAAAACAAGAAAATTAGCAGCTGATAACAGAATAAACCTAATTTGATTTGAGAATATAAGTATTTTAGAGTGAATCACGTTAGCAAATTCCCTTTGAATCTCCCGTACTGGACGAATAAATAGGGACGAGCAGGATACACACAGAGCAAAACGTCAATATACGTTCACTATTTATTTATTTACAAAAATCTACAGCCATATAACTGGTGTTTTATCTATGTTTAAAATGTTCGAATTTTCAAATATTTTTAAAACCTAGTCTATACAACTTATTGTGACATAGGATATTACATATATATATATATATATACGATTCATGATTTTGCTGTTTAAAGATGTCTTTGTATGTGGACATTCGTGCAGAATGTTATAGTTCACTCTGTTGACTTTTTTTTAAGATTTTCCTCTTTTTGCCAATACAAATAAACTCCGTCCCTGCGGAATTGAAGCCATTGTGACGTTTTCCCCCATGGGTAAACTTCTACATGCCCAAACTTCACTCTTCCTAGTCGTAAAGTGTTCTGAAAGCGACTAGCGGTAAATTTGAAGTTAAAAAACTCAGTGCAGGTTTATAGCTTGTAAAGTTCCGGTAGAAAATGCGAACTTGAATTACCCTAATTCGGAAGAATCTCTCTTGCGGGATTGACTCTCAGAGCGAACGAACAAGTATACTTGTCGAAAAAATTCAGCACTAAAGTCAGTATCCGTAAGTTGGAGCTGTGCAAATTTTTATATGATAAAAAGGCGTATAATCTGCGGCTATTGTTATCCTAAGCGTACCTTGAAATTTTGACAACGAGTTAATTTGCCATAGTGATTAAACAAATATCTATGTACAAACATGATTCCACTATCTTAATTTCGGCTATTGCTCAAATTCGTGAGCTTGACGTATCCGTTAATTTTCATTGTTTATAGTTTTTAATCCATGATATGTCTCGCGATCGCACTCACCTGAAAGAGACGCAAAATGTGTGTTTGTTCGAAAAAGTTATATTTGTTAGACTATTATTAAGCTCTACATTGAGGTGAACCGAAAAGTGCTCTCTTACAACTGTATCTCGTGGGCTCGATCGTGCTCAGTTGGACAATAACCCCTTTGCCTATATGTGTTTCCCCCTGATTAAAGATCACCTGCAATTATTTGCTGTGTGTTATACAAACAATAAGTGCTCGTGTCGAGTCGTTATCGTGTCATCCAGCTAAATGGTATCTTTCGCTACACCGACACTGGTGAAAATGGCATCGGCAGTTCTTTTCTTCCGATCACCGACAATACTAATAGCTGAAACTGACATTTCGGAGTTTGTGTCTGCTCAAGGCTTTTTTTTTTTTTTTTTTACAATGCTCGGGTTTATTAGAGTCTGGAGAAATGCCTTCAAACGCCAAAATTGGATCCTGATGGAGAACGGGATGTTGCCAGCGCTTCCTGTATGCAAAGGGCTGGAAAACTAATTAGAAGCAGGCGACCGCACCGGCAAAGGATGAAAACGTAGGTTTCCGCTAAGCAGAAAGAAAGAAAGAAAGAGTTCGACGAATCTTCAAGTTCAAACGCAACAAATAATGAACACGAACTAAGAACTAGATAAAAACACGGAGTACAGCAGTTACGGACGATACTCTGTAATGTTTGTTCATGCAAAGTTCTAAGTATCCTGATTGCGGTCGGTCGGTTAGACTCAAGCAGTGGTCACTATATCTTTGTTTCGGAGGCAAAACCGGATGCGCTGTAGCCTTTCCCTACCTGCAAATGATCGGTAATTTTGAGCGAACAGTGTACATTGACACTGTGTTGGTTATAAATCAGAGAGAATCTCATGCTGATCTTATCTGATGGATTTCGTTTTTATCGTTCGTGCTTTGTCTCGCTTCCCCCAGCGAAAGTCATCTATTTCGCTATCTACAAAGGGATCAGCCTCGCTCCTTGATCATTCCAAGGATTTGCTGTGGATTACGGATCGGCCTAGCCTGCCTCAGAGCCTCACGTTCTCGTATCTCGTCCTCGCGTAAAGATAGTTAACCAGCAATATAGTACAATGGCATCTCGGTTTAACTTATGTACGAGGCAGGGAGCTTGCCGACGTCTTTACTTTCGACTACGTATAACTGCCTGCACTAAATTTAACTCTAGGTTCATTTGTCGGATAAGACAGCAGGCCATCGCCTTCGACCTTCATATAGACGATGTGTTCTGATATTGAACAACAGCACAATGTAACTTCTAATCTCTATCTAATACCTAATAGTGATTGAATGATCATATCAAGCCATATACTGGAAGAACTTTCCCTACTAAATTTACTGACCCCAAAAATACTACAAAAAAAAAAAAATATATATATATATATATATATTTCTGTTTTTCGTTGGGTCTTCCGTAGTATGAATTTCTTCTGGGAATATTGAAAGCGACCATAATGATGTCAATATGTGGTCGACCGTGGCTAGGGGTATAGTGTGCTATCACATTTTATGTTGACGCTTACAAGGCAGGAACTTTAGTTAGCACTAAGTGTGCGAAAAATATAGAGCTTCTGCGGTACATAACATAGCAAATACGCCAAGACCGACCTCAATTGATTCTCAAGCAGTAAGAGGTCACTACTCTATTAAAAAAAGAAAAAAAAATCAAAGAACTCATACGAGGCTATGCCGGCGACAGTCAGATATTTCGGCACAGAAAGCTATCTTAATTTTTTTCTCTTCTATTCATTTCTTAATGCATTATGTTTGTGTTTTTTTAACAAATTATTAATATGTATACACAGACTTTTTTGTATGCCCGAAATGCGGCGTATAATATTTGTTGTGTTCTTATATAGCTCAATGATCATTAATTCCAGCACATTGTACATTGTTAACCTCAAAAGCATGCCTTAATCACTGTCAAGACATTAGATAAGGAAATCTTCAAGTAATTAATTTGTATATACATTTCAAACTATGGTATGGTAAAATAGCAAGATCATGTTTTAACTATTATATCGCGTAGGCGGCTAGCTGACAAGTTTTTCATAAGCTCAAAAACGAATCACAAACTGTTTAATGAGTTTTGTTAGCATATATCAGGTCTAGTGGCAGGAAAAAACTCGTTCAGCTGGCCTGTTATTGAGTACCTAAACAAGTGCCTAGTCCTAGTGCCTATAGGCTTTGCTTCGCCGAAAACCACACGCAGCAGGTTTCCAAAGACGTGTTGAATTGTACGTTCATCAAACTTTCCACGCAATAGTCCCTAACGTTTCTAATATGTAATGGGCAGTGGCATCACTCTATTAGAATCGTGTATTGTAGTACTGTTATACAAGCCCACTTGTTCCGACAAACCGAACCTATTTCCACTATTGCACTCACGACTTCTATTCTCCCCCCTGGATGCCTAAACTGTGGGGCAGGGAGTACGAGCTCAACTGTTTCAAACAATTCGTACAAGGAAGTGTCCGACAAGTTTCAGCATGCCTAATATTAGGCCTCGGAACAATCGTTCTTGTAGATAAACTCGAATAACTCGCAGTAGAACGACATTTTCTGCCAGTTTTTGTAAACAATAAAAGCTCGTCCGTGTCGTCTATTTGGCTACAGTGTGAAAATTCAAATTCGAGCTTGATACATTGGAATACGATGACTCTGTGTGGTAGCTGCAAAATCAATCATTGTTTACTACGCAAATATTAAATTGTTGGGTACCAGAAAAAAAAATAATTCAAATTACTTACTGTTTTATGACCTAGAAATTAAAAATAACCGTATAAAGTAGCATTACTTGACGAAATAAACACGCACTCAAGGTAGCCGCTAGCCACTAAGTGCGACTTGTGAATAAGGCTCTTGCCGACATTTACAAGGAAAGCGTTTTTAAACTATTTGTAAATGGGTAGGTAAAAAATATATACATTGATCACGAAAGCAGCACTACTGAAGAAGGGCAGGGTGAGACAGAAGGCAAGCTCATTAAGTAAATCTAGTGCCAAACGTAAACGATACAAATGGTTTTGGCGGGATGGTTTGTCCTGTCTTGCAATGGCCTTCAAAGACGACAGCCTTTTACTTCGAACTGGACCTAGCGTAAACCGGAATGTCGTAATATTGCTATGCTAATTTCAGAAGTGCCACTAGATATTTTATCGCGTAAATCACAATCTGGCGAATTACATAGAAATAATAAAGAGCCACTGATTGCGGTTACAACACGTCAAACATGATGGCATCAGCAACTATATAGCATGAATAAAACAAAAAATACGTAAAGTCTTTAATTATCTTCTTATCGTATATCATATGATATGAACAAGCTTAGTTGCGTAAAATATATATACATACACATACTCTGTCTAAGGCTAACCGGCCCTTCAAGCGCAGAAGAACTTTGCACGTTGTGAGACGTATACCGTTGTCATCTAGGATTAGTGCTAGCGTAAATGTTTTTAGGTAGAGAGACATTAGCTAAGTAGACAGGCACTATTTTTGTTTTTATTATTGTACATAACGGCGCTTCTTTCTTGTATCTAACTGTATATCTAATAATGTGACTGTAGGATGCGTACATACTGGATGTAGAGTTGCCCATCTCTTTGCCCCATTGTGCAATGTCATTTGCACCTTTCTGACCCGTCAACAAGCTGCAAACAGATTAAAGTATACGGATACGAATATGCTGCTGCTGCTGCTGCCAATACGACAATTCGTTCCTATTATTAACATTACCGACCTCGTACACTTCAGTAAAAAAAAGCAGCAGCAGCTGTTATTAAAGCTCGACTAGACCTATCGAGACAGGATTGTTGTCATCCACAAACTGTATTTCTCGCAGATTTGCCCAGCAGAAATAACGAGGTTGGAAACAAGAAACGAAAAACATAATCGTACTTAAATTCAATTTAACATCTATGATAACTGAGATAGGCGTTACAGCTGACAGCAAGCAAGCCATAGCGAAAGACTTAACGATGCTATGACATATATCATCGTATAGTGGACATTGACTAAGGACGACGTCAGCGTGCATCATGTCGTGTTACCGCTTGGCAAGCCCGCATCATATCCGTGGCAGGTTGCTAGGCAACGTGTTTGCCTGCTAATCCCAGAGACACGTGCTGGCCTAGGTTCAAATCCGGACATGGATACAGATCGCTTTGAGCTGAAATAACCAACGAGTGCGGGCCCTGTTAACGTAGCTGTTAGCACGACAATAGGCGAGCGGGCGGTGTAGGAAAGGAAAAACAAAGAAACAGAGGAAGATGCGAATCGAGTTTGCTGAGAAGAACGCGCACGACGCCCCAATGTACTTTGCAATACAATAGCCCTTCTATTCGAAAAATATGATTTTACAAAGCGTGTATTCATGGGTGCCTGTCAATGGTTTCCGTTCCAAAGTATCGGGGTCGAAATATTTGAGTGAACTTTTTGTATTGGATTGGATTAGGACGTTAGCCTTCACAGACGGCTACGATTCATCATTGTATTGTTTACTATTCAGTGGGATATGCTTTGCTAATAAATCTAGCAGACGATAGGAGTCTAACATTATGGCATATGGATCCAATGTGAAAGCGGTCATAGTTCAATTGTGAGAACAAAATAGTTGCAGTAATGGCTTTATCATTGTGGGTATAAAGGGGGAGAGCGCGACATTGCAACAGACACATCTATGTGAGATGTGTATTAGATGGCTAATGACAGCCGAGAGCCGGTGGCCTGCCGTCGGTAAAGCCTGAGACGCCGCTAAGGACGCAGACGAATGCGAGGTGACTTTTGCTGCTGCTGCTGCTACTACTACTACTGCTGCTGTTACACCGGCCGCGGCAGAATGGTTTACACGTACCGCGGATTAAAGTGACTATATAGCCATTATATTAGAAAAGCATGATCTGTACAGGGAAGTATAACAATGTCTAGTAATCATGGATTATGAAGAAAAAAGAGAAAAACAACAGCTAGATAGGTATTTAGGCTGTGGACAAATACCTTAGCACATGCAATGAAGCAGTCTCGTGCCTTGTCGTGTCGTAACCATTATAACGGTAGATCACCGGTTACTACGCTAACCAATGTGGCAAAAAACAAGCTAAATCCTTTTCCACGAGGATCACAGAGTCTAGTCGAGTAATAATACATTGTTCGTCATAGTAGTCCGTCATAATCTTAACAAGCCGTGTTGCATATGTATAAGTTGAAAGTTGGAGAATTTTCATGTCAATCAAAGGCAAGGGAAAGTTTGTAACGAAATCACTACTGTGAATTTGGGGTGGGTCACATAGTAACTGCTAGGACGACTCGAAACATTTAGATTTGTCCGACACTGAGTGTTTACATGAACAGACCAATTTGCAATGTTTATTTATATCTAAATACATAATTACATCAATGAAATGATCGAGTTTGTCTTGAATCAGGGTCTCTAACGATATGTAGAGCAGATGCCACGACCTAAGACACATACCGTCTACGACGATAGAGAAGAAACTGCTAAAATCCTGTATGTTGAGGCCTAAACTTAAAATGAAGCTATGCTTACGAGGTATTTCCATATCCTTCTTTTAGTTTGTTTATGTTGCGTCATTCTTTTGCACAACTAGGTCGAAGGACGGGCATTTTTATGAGAAATTGACTAAGGGGTCTGCTGTTTCCGCGAATTCTATTGTTTTCAGAACAGAAGCTTAGGACTAGGCGAATCTTTTTCTCTTGTTTGTCCTCCATAAATGTCTTCGTTGCCACAACTCGGAAGCTCTATTGCCCGTCTATCTATCTATTTGTCTTCGATGTTACAATAGCGGCAAGCGAATTATGCTGTCCCAGTAATTTGTATCGGTTTCCCTATTGTAGGAAAGGAAAATAGTTAGTACATATGTATAGAACAGTAGGGAAAGAACCGGGGTTACATTGACCCGCCAGACAGAGGTTCTGCATGGCGAGGAAGTGCCCAAGTCAAGTAGCCGTTATCGCTTCATGGCCACCCTTGTACAAGTGTATAAATAAAACGCGGCCGGATAAAATGCTGCTATGATACCTCATTATTATTCGCTAGAATATTGCCCGTGCCTGACACGCTTCGTAGTACTGCTGCTTGTTTCCAACATTCGCATCGTTCACAACTTCTCAGATTGATGTATTATAACGAGTAGACTGCTTGTCAGCGTGCGACACGCGGGGCGCATTCAACTCAACGTAGAGAATGTTGGGGGCACGGAATTGTTTGGGCGGCGTGATAAGTTTTGTAAAACTCCGCTTCAATCAATATTACGATCGCGTTCTGTTTATCTAGACGAACGTATATATGTAAACATTTACGGGATTTGAGGAAGGGTACACCTAGGAGCGGTTTAACTAACAATAGGGATACGCTTTATTTGTCATTTTCGAAGGACATAGGTAGTGGTGCCGTTAAGAACTGTTCAAATGCGAGATGTCTAAATTTTCGATGGAGGTAATCGGTCAACTGCTTCCTAATTAAAGGACAGACTGGATGAAAATAGCTAGCCCCGTTTCTATGCGTCTATAAATAGCAGTATAGTGCTATTAATTTATCCATATGTTGAATACCTAATAATAATTTGTGTCCCGCAGCCAGGAGCACATTAATGGTATCATCATTACATAGGCACCTCGATGTATGCTACTCAATGGCGCACGTATAGAAGAAGCCTGTAAGTGAGCTGCTAAAACCTTACAGGCTTCCCTTGTGTAAGTGAGTCTATAAGATGGAGCTTCTAGGCACAATACGACGAGAATAGCCATGATTTATACTGCCTACAATACGATGCAAGCAAATGAGGCATTGTTGGGATACAAACGTATCCCCAATGATATAGTTATTGGAGAATATCTGCGGGCTAACGGTAAACTACTAGGTAAGTTTCGAAACATTGGTTAATTACTCTGACACTGTTTCATCAAAAAGCCCCACACGCCAACAGTCAATCGAAGTATGTTGTCGCTGATGCCCTTCACATGATCATGCGCGTTTAATAAAGCTGATTTTGACGACGAGTAGTTAAAGGCGTAGCCATCGTTCCGGAACTTAATTCATAATTTCAACCATGCCGTCCGCACATTCTACCGACGCACAAGGAACATACCCGGTTCCTTCGCGATTTCCTTCGCCCAACCGCAAGTGAGACATCGGAACTTAGCTACGAGCGCATGCTATCTCTAAGAGCCTGAACGATATTAAATTATGGGCATTGTTTGCGTTTGAGAGACGAGCTTTTGAATTTAATATTACTATGACTATCATTATTAACTTCATTAGCAAGCTTCCGTCCAATAGTTTTTAAGCAAGAATATATTGTCATTGATAACAATTGTATTAATTAAGTCGCTTGCCGCGTATTAGCAATGATGCTGACCATTAGAACATTAGTTCAACGATTTGGGGAACTTTAAAATGGTGAAATCTAGCTGGAGAGAACCATCCGATTGAGTGGCGACGAGGATTATCTTCGCCTAGCCATAAAAACTCGATCTTCAAGTGCCTTTTGGAAGTGCCGCCTGAGATGAATACTCTTGCCTTTCTAATCCCACGTAAGAACCTTTGCCAATTGCATCGCAGCGAGGGTGGTATGATAGTTACCGAGCCTGCACGCTACCTTGGCAAAAGTATAGTTCTTGACACCTTAATTAACTTGCTAATCTACTTTGTCACCGGAAAAATCGAACTTCTCACATTTAAGCCGGCAACTTCTTAGAGATATTTCGAAAGCACATTATAATGTTTGAACTTGACTTGCATCTCTATTTTTATTTTATTTATTTTTGCTATAACGGACCCTTCTCTCCTATGCGCAGTTCAGTAAGGATTATTGGCACCTTGCACAATCTGTATACATTTGCGTAATGTAGCCTCTGAGTCTATTGTCTATTCTTCTTGCACATTTTAAGGATCTTTTGGACATCACATAAATGAAATCCTACAAACACGATTCGTGTAGCTCTTGCCGGCGGTCCTTTTCAATGAGAAGTTATCATGTACTTATCTCTATCCAGTATGTACAATTTATACATCGATTTTGACGTTCTGCCACTTCGGCTGTCGCTGCTGCTAGATTCTGGCATATGCCCCGCAGAGACAAATAAATAGAATACGTATAGACATATTTACGTACGTTTTACAACGATCATGTCATGTTATTGGGTTCTTCTTTGAGTGCTCGTCGTTGTTACGTTGGTTCACTATAGTGGCTGCCTTATGTATTGGCCTTGGTCGCTGATGCAGCAGAACTTCCTGCCGGCCTACGTGGATACCGTCTGCAGTCCGCATCCCCTTTTTCTGGTGCTACTGCCACCTACAGGTTCTTCGATGGTCGATTTTTGCCTACTATCTTCGAATGATGCGCTTTCCCCTTTTGGACAATCATTATTTGCCCTAGTTTTAGGGGCTGCTGTAAAGTAAAGAACGGGCTTCACTCAACGAATGCTGCTAATTTCTGGCAGATGGTTCGATTTCTGATTCGACTGTTAGAATAACAAGCTTTCAATGAAGATTTCAGTCATCGATTAGTCTCGCAGCTGTACGCAAAGCTCCTTTGATTCGGAACGATTTAACCGGGCAATGCCTTTGGCCAGGCCTTTGACAGGTCGAGAAAGCGCCATCGCACTTCCAGATCAGGCCAAACGAGGTTATTACAGATGGTGCACTATATATTACTCTTCACATAATAATATATTTACGTGGGTGTGAGCAGCGGCCATGTAGCCGCAAGTGTTACGGTAGCATTCTAGCTTGCACTCTTTTTCCATCAAAGAGACATTTCTATTTTCTTCTATTTGCTCCATCGCCGAAATAAGAATATATGTTGTGCTGGTGTTATTCGACAGCTACATAAGCTCCAGTCGATACAGAGCGCCACTGCTTCAAAAGTTACGCAGTAGCACTATTGTTCTTGCTATTTCTTGTGTAGTTGTTCTCTGTCTGCTATCGTCACTGCCTGCCCGGTAAAGAGCAGACAGTTTCTGAATAGTTACCAATGTGAGCGGTACAGTCTCTTTTTGAATTGCTCAGCACTGAGAATAGGTGAACGAAAGAAGGTTTAGTCGACTGAGAAGAGATAGACTAGTAGAACACAACACTGAAGGAGTCCATTCTGAGCTGTGAACAGCAAAGGCCTAAATTAGGCCGCCGTCGGTACGCCGATAGCTGCGAAGTGTACTGCATTGCTGTTACCTCGTCGGCAAGAACGGATGCCAGTCAACCCTAAAAGGATTCGTGCGAGGCCTCGCAACTATGCCGCAGCTCCAGCCGGCCGGCCTACTAGGAATTCGTTTTAAGGGGAGTTAGCGGACATTAGTAAAGGACGGAGTACGTAACAAGTCACAATGTACAGCGAATGAATTAATTGGTACCTCCTTTGCCATTTTTATCGTTTATTGTATAATCTGTTAAATAAAAAAATATGTTGGCGAATTTATTATTATGTTAGGACCGCGTGATGTTGTTAATGTAAATAGACTACTATTGTTTCCTGTCGTTTCAACTTAGTTTGGCCTAAGTAACTAGCAAACAATGTTGTAGCAACGAATTCTGTTGTGTTACGTAGCAACTCTAGCAGGTTTCCCCCATTTGTCCTCGTCTCAGTAGCTTCTGTATTGCATTATTATATATATTTCTCTTTCTCTCAGCGGGATCATCGTTGAATAATGACGTATTACGACACAACAATCCTTATTCCGTTGGCAAACCCAATGAAGTAAAACGTATAGAGGTGGTAAACAGGCCAATCATTATCTAATATCCAAAGAATATAGCCAAGGTAGATAGGGTTACGTTATGGCCATTCGAAGAAATAAGTGCATCGGTGGGATTCTACTGGCTTCTCACTTTTACACGGTATAAAGGCAGCATTTCTCCATATGATTAAGGACTTCGCGCGCGAAGATAACTAGTTTTTTCCCCAAATCGCAGGTACACTCTTGGCGTTCCCATAGTGATAAGTACTGTAGACCGGCCTACGTGTGTGGATTTGCCTGATGTACAATTTGCTCTTCTCTTATATAGAGTGCAATGGGATATACAGATTGCTCCAACCTCTAGTTAAATTAAACGATTCGACTATTCCAAGTCTCTATTCTAATTTACGTCAATGGAACAGGCGAACAAGACGCAGCTCGTTTGCTAGCGTCGTCTGTGTTGAACGCATCCCTAATGTAGCATGCCCTTCAACATGTGCTATTTGTCCTATCCTAAGTTGTATATACTACTACCTTCTACAGTTATAGCGTTTCTCACACTGCTTCTGTTAATTTGTCCACGCATAGTTGGAGCCTAATTCTTAAGCCGCTAATTGCGACAGTACGCAACTGTTCATTGAATCGCTGCTGTATGACATAATCGGCCCCCAGGAGCAGTCAGAGGAACCAAGAAACCTCGGCGTCGTTATTGTACTAGCGCCCTGACGCTTGCCACCACTGCCGCCGCCGCCTCCGCCTCCGCCGGCTCATAGGACGAGTCAACAATGTTTCAATGCGAGCGTGTCTTTTTTGTCGAAAGGGGCGTCTTCAATCGCCGTTATTCCGGTTTCTGCACGGTTCCAGCAACCGTAGCGGAAATAGGGGCGGCACCAGCAGCTTCTCAACTCACACGAACGATATTGGTAGCATTCTCCAAACTTAGAATAGTGGCGGGTAAATTAACGAAATGTTAAGATTCACGCACAACTCAAACAGAGCTACACCTTGTCGAATACTCAATAGGATAGCGCCTGATCTATTTTCCAACCATTTTATTTCACTTTATGCGTTTGTCTTTTTTCTACCCCTACCAGTATTATCGCTACCATTGAAGGCGATCATCGGTCACGCAGGTCGATCCGCTAGTGTCGCTAGAAGTCGACACCCCCATTTCTATCTTCCCGGCCACCTCTTTTCTTCTCCTGTCCAAGTCCTAATAGAACAGGTTCTTCTGGCAAAAGGTTGCGCGGTCAGCTCGTTATCGGCACGAAGCACCACACTATTTACAGAAACGCTACACGTCAAACAACATCGAAAGCAAGCGACTTATGTAAGGGTAGAAAAGGTAGAAAAGCAAATGTATCTGAAAGCGGCAGAAAACAAAACGAACAACTATGATTGGTATCGTTGTCGTCGTCCTGATCGTGTAAAAGATAACCAGATAAATCATTCATCCACATCAGATAACACACGAACCTAGACGATCGAGGCGCGTGGCAGGCGTTTTCAAAATTCTGCAACAATAGATGAGTATTTATCTTATTTATATACAACGTCGTGTCGGTGGCTTCAGCATAAGCTTTTTCACCTACATTGAAGGCGACGCCAGTCCTCACAACGATGTGTGATTGTATCATTTTCGATGTTCTTGTTATCTAAAACTATTATTTCTGTTTCCTTTGTCGAAAGAGCAAACTAGGAATTTTTGCATGGGAAAATAACTAGAGCGACTAGCTACATATAAAAAAAATATGATTTGACAAAGGCTTCCGTAATTTGTGTTTCAAAAGGTTCTTCCACGCGCCTTGATGATCGGAGCCAATCGCGAAAAACGGAATTCCCATCAATTTGGATCCGCACTAGCAAGTTTCTCGTTCGGACGTATTCTCAGATGTGATCGCTTGCCCGGCAGTAACTCCTCGGCCACTCCATAACAACAGTGACGTTAAGCAAAATAGAAGGCACACCCATATTGAAGTACAGTTTTTGTTCTATTCGAAAGATTTTCTATACGTTGAAGCGCATCAATGGCAACTGTGTCGTCAGTATGAGAATCCTAATCCTACTTCAGCTGTCCATTATCCTACGACCCGATATTGTCTATAATAAATCTAGCTAACTTTTAAGCTAGCAAAGATATAACAATGCCTCAGCCTCGGAAATATTAGCTTTGTCAATGAGTTTTTAGATAATTATCGGTTACTGTTCTCTAGTATTCTTAATGTACTTACCATTGTTATTGCGGCCAAATCTGCCCATCAACCTGCCCCTGTCATGTATAGTGTTTGTGTGTATACTACACGATATGATGTATCGACGCTTCGAAGAGGTGCATAGCCGATTCTAAAGTAGCTGGTGATGACCGCCGATGTGATTGGCCTGACTGGCGCCAACTGACAAATGACCATAAATAAGGTCGCCTAGGCCAGTACATACGCTCGCAGAAGCACAGGGTGTAACAGAAAACACAGCACAACTAGCTGATATGCACACAAACAAACGAGCTCGTCGTACCAACGCAGATAGCTATCATATATCCTTTGCTATATTCGTGCGTTTTTTGCTGATGATTTCATAGCCTAACCCGACAATGAACGACCACTGCTACAAACTGTCATACGTACGTTAATCTTCCATTTATATATCATCGTACAAGCTAGAGTATTAGCTATTGTTTTCATACCATATATATATATATATATTTATGGTTCAGCTTTAGTATGATGGACGTACTAAAATGTGACAATCTCACAATACTAGTTAGCTGGCTAGATACACGACGAGACTGAGTGGCACGATTTGTTTTTCTAGAAATTTACAATAAGTGCAGGTGATACGTATCTGCAGCCCGTAGCGCCTTGTAAGCCTAGCGCAGTGGATATTTATAGACTTTGCTGTACACACGTGCTATAAAGGTACACGTAATAATAACAACACCATTTCATTATGCAGCTGGAGCACTGCAGACGCTGTCCGTACCGCAGTGGTAGCTGGATCGATTGGTTTGTCGAGTCGTACCTTTTTATAGACGCTATTATTTATCTAGCTTGACTCTAGCGCCCTCTCACTTCCAGCCATTCTCTTCACGATACTTTCTCGACCGTTGACGCTTCTTACACGCGTCCCTTTCAATCCGTAATTGTCGTCTGTCATCGCCTTGGCAATGCGCGGAGTTAGTTGGCCAAATTCAAATCCGCTACTGCTACGACCCCCTGGCCAGCCATAGATCCAACTAAACCTTTCGCGTCCTACCTGCGGTATTGTCGTTTGGCATTGTATCAGCCCGCTGGTCCCTAGCACTAAGCCTTTGCCCGGACTCCAGCCTAGGTGACCATATGATCCGCAGGTAAAGATAGGCTATCACGTGGACAACTGTGCATCCATTACTAACTCGAATGTTAACTAAGTTGTTAACTAAGTACCTCGTTCGGCAACAGCTACAACGCATGAACGAATACGAATTTCTTAAGAGAGAACGATTCTTCCTCCCTAACTATGAATGAGCAGTAAACGGCGATTTTCATTTGCATCCTTTGCTAGGCCAAGCCGAAAGGCCTATTGCATCGCTATTGTCAAAACTGAAATTATAACATACAGATCTACGTAACTGAACACAACATATCTATTTGGGAACCATCCATTGTATTGCATTTTTTACTTTTTAAAATTAATTAATTATATTGTATGGATACATACAGGCACCCATCATTTAGCAAAAAAAACGAATCACTTCCAGGAAACGTTCCGTATAGAAATGAAGTCGTTGTGCAAACGTAAGCTAGGAGCGTCTCAAGAACGGGACGTTTCCTTAAAAGATGATGACACTTCCCTCAACTGTCTCGTGAACTTTCTGAGATTTCATTGCTGCTATAAAAAAAAGAACAAAGAGGTCACAGAAAAACTTGCGAATTCGACCAGGAACACAGGCTACAATTCGTAAGCCCTACCATGGCGACTTGTTCCAGCCCAACGAAATCCATCGCCGACGCAATGCTTTCAGTGGTAGTCATCATGGATACTAAAGCGAAGCAGGAAACGACAGATGTCGTAAGAAATAAATACCCTTAATACTGCTATATACACACATAGATGAAAAAGTGCAGACGTAGAAGAGCTCCCTTAGTCGGTATGTATTACTATCTGTCAATTCGGTCAGATCCCTGTGAGCTTTCTGAGCCTGAGAGTGAAAATGTTATATATATATATATATGTATGTATATAATGATGGTGAAAAGTCAGTATGCTTCTCGCATTGCTCTAGTAGCCACCTGCTATGCTGCAAGCTGTAAGCGTATAGGATACATTATTGTTTCTTTTCATTCGAATTAATATATTTGTTCAATAATGGATTGTATGAAAAAGAAAGGAAATGCAAGACTACCATTATGGATAAACTTTGACGTTTTCAGTTGGGATAGTTCAGCTGGATGGGTGCTGGACAAACTGCCTCTAGGAAGGTTTTATCAGGCTGATGGAGAGGTACCGAAGTAAAATCACGATTTAGCAAGCTAACTTAGCAACTGCCCAGCGTAGCTGTTTGTTTGCTGGGGTTGGTTGAGCTCTTAAGCGCTACACACCGCTTACTTCGAATGCAAGATCCTGCGTATCATCCGTCGTTTAACTTGCCAGAGATGGCGTAAAGTTCATTCTCGCTTCCGACTAAATAGGTATGAAACTTCTTCTTTCTAGGTCGCTGCTAGCCGCTGCTTTGCTTTCTCCTGGCTGAAACGCTCTGCCCTAACGTTAATTGCAGTATGGCACTATATAGATGTGATCTTCCCGACTTTTACTTCAATCGTCGTCCAGATGTTTTCTATAGGCACGAGCTTTGTAGCTTGGCAGCGTCTGTATTACGTACCCATATGGCGATCGGCTACACGGAGACCATATTTTCACAGGCATTGTATTTTCACTCAGCTCACAAGACAATAAAGCTGACTTATAAGTCAAGCTGTACCAACCCATAGCCATACTTAAAGTAACGTTTTTTTTTTGAAAAGTAGTGATTTTGTGTAGTTATATTAATGAAGCGGATTGCTATTGGCTGATGCGGTCGTATCGCACATTGATTTGTGTTTCTAGGACGATCCTTAATTCTAAGCTGTAATTGGCAGCCGTGTGATTTCGGTATTCGAAGTAACTAGTAAGTATAAAATGTGCATACAACTTATTGACGTTCTCAGGCTGAAAACTTCATGTACATTTGCTGACGCCTATCACCAAGGGTCGCCTGTAGTCGGCTCAACTTCTCAACTTACAGTACTTCCTAATAACGAATTGCTTATGTGTTCTTTGGAATATGGTCAATTATAGTTTCGCAGTACAATCATCAAGTTAGCTTTAATTAATTATTAAGATCAGGGAAGCGACATTATCATTAAGCTTACAATATTTCTTGAGCTCTGTGGTTGTTGTCAGCATAATGAATAGTAATGAACGGAAGTTACATTTTTTACAGTC
Source organism: Varroa jacobsoni (assembly GCF_002532875.2). Taxonomy (NCBI): domain Eukaryota; kingdom Metazoa; phylum Arthropoda; class Arachnida; order Mesostigmata; family Varroidae; genus Varroa; species Varroa jacobsoni. The sequence continues at coordinate 91,143 of NW_019213424.1, forward strand.
GAAAATATGTAAAGCAAAACTTCAGGGATTTCAAAGTGTGTATTTGTAATCGCGCAAATGCGGTTTGGCATTTTCCCCCAATTGGATTATCAGAGGTTCATTAATTTTTTTTTTGTCTAAACTTCTAAACCGGATATTCGACCCTGACTTGATGCACTGAGTGCGCCTCATTACATTGCCTCTCATATAGAGACACAAATATAGCAGTCGTGTTACAACGCGTCCACATAACATGTATGTATATGGACGCGTCAATCCAGAGATGGACCGAGGTATGCTTATATATAGTCAGACAATCCAAATGTACAGATAAACGTACCAGAATCAGTTTTGTTTCTCTGTCGAGCAAATTTACATAGCTCACGAACCCGACACGCGTTATTTAGCAAACCTATGTTTTCATATTTCCCGTCTTAGTCCTTTTTCCTTCTTGTTCTCCGTATCACATCGTAATCTGTGCGCACGATAGATTTGTTTGCACCAAGAACTTGATGAAAACTGATATTAAAATTTGTAGGGCATGGTCTTCGTCGCTGTTAGACAACGCTGACACTCAGAGGAAATGTTAAAGACGGCGGCTGTGTGATGCAGGCAACGGTAGCAACCGCATTTTACCAAAAATCCACCTGATCACTGAGGGGTAGGACTCGCGGTTTTGGCTAGTGGCCGTCTCCAAATTGTGGTAGGTCATTCGGCCATTTGAGTGCTATTTTAAGCTGCAGGTGCTTAATAAAGATCCACCAACGTTGATCAGTCATCATCCCGTACCATGACGCGGCCCTGCGACGCTAAAGGTGTCCTTTTTTGTTCCTAGCCACACAGTTTCATGGAAATCAGAAAACACTGGATGATAGGAGTTTTGTGCGACCATGTTGCCACTGGCTGGCTCATATGTCAATAAGAGGTTTGGCAAAACCGTTTCAATAGAAAACAGTAATGTTATTAATTTGCACAAAGCTCGATTATATTCTGCTCTATCTGCGCGTGTCCGTGCTGTACTAATGAGCAATCGATTTACGGATATATGTAAAGAGGAAAAGCGCTCGTTTAGCTATTGGACTGATGAGCAATAAGTAGATCGTAATGCAACGAGATCTTCAACAAGACGTCTGGGTTGATATACAGTAGAAATCAATGAGGACGTTGCTGAAGAGAGAGAAAGGCTGGGTGTTAGCCAGTATTTACACGGAAACGGCGACTCGTGATGAGGCTATCAGGATGTTGGTGATAGCTGGTGAGGAAACAGCTTCCGTAGAAATCGGCAGATGAAGAACAAGCTGCCGTAAGTAATACCTGACTATCGCGCACTCAGCTATCACAAGACATAATATCGTCAATACGGGTTGGTTTGCATCGATGACATTCGCAAGAAAAACACTACTATTTCCACAAACATGCAGTCCGTATGCTTGGATTAACCTTTTCGTGTATGCTATAGAGCAAACGGCAGAATCTTTGAGGTTTACTTTGTTTTGGGTAAACAGAAAACTCTGCTGTCGGACGTATTTTATTGACCTCTTACTTGCCGTACTACTTTTCTATGGCTAATGAACCAACTACGTGTATTTCGGGGGAGATGTCATGCAGTTTTCCACCTCGTTTTATCCGTATGATTGAATAGATAGACCAATAGCTTTGTTGTTTTCTTTGGCCGCCTCTCCTTATGTATGATGCGTGTGTGTGTGTGTGTGTATACCCACTGCTAATATTATTTCTGCTTTCAATAGGTCCGTTCGTGCAACTGTCTCCAATAAGGATACGCAATGGTCAATGTTCATGGAAATTCAGTCACTTGTCTAAAAAGATTTAATGATCTTGGTACAAATAGTACATTCAGCGACTTATTTTCTATTTCAGCCGACCTGGCCTACCTTCTTCTGTCGACCAAAGTCCGAAAAGGAAAATTGGGTTGTTCCGTTGCGCAACTTAGAATTTGTGCCAGGACAGCCACCTCTACCACCGCTGTCCTCGTTTTAGGCCGCTGGCCCGTGGCCCAAGCCACAAGTGGCTGCTGGTGTCAGCAGTAGCAGAATATGTTACACAGGGCAGATTTATCCTAGGAAATACGTACGTTCGACGAACAGCGAGATCCTCCGAAGTCTACACCTATATAGCTTTATATAGGCTCCCCATTGCTGGTGATTCAGCATTATAAATCAATCTCTTGATTAAAAAAAATTTCCTTCTGGTGCTACTGACTGATGATGCATAGCAGTCTGGGTCACTTTGATTCTGATGTGGCGTCCTCTTTGATCGATAGAGACTAGTAAGTAAACGCATCTCTTAAGAGCTCGATGCAGATGAGTGTCGTAGAGACTGGCCCTTGTTGCCGCTCACGTATCACGTCCTATCTTCGATATTGAAGTTAAAACGTTTCGAGTAAATCTGTATACAGCTAGTACAGTTAATTTATATAGGGATAATACCAGCACGCGAATACGAATAATCGGGAAAGTCTCCTACAACACGATATAATTGATAATTGCTGACCAGATCGATGATACTCTTGTAGCCGTAAATAGATCCCATTGTTAGCGTCATTAGGGAGCGCTTAATATGAGATGTACAGCACCCTGGCTCTATTTTCCCACAACGTCCTTTGCCTTTACCTCGAGATCGTTCTCGTATTCTGTTGCCAAGTGTGGCCATTAATTATGGTTGTGCGTAACATACTATTAGTTATGAACGCCGCAAGCTATTTTTGCATCCAGGCCACAAGTCAAGGTAAGAAAGTATCTAGGCTGAGAAGGGTACCGTTCACGGCACTACACAGAAACTTAAGCTGCCTGGTAGCGTAAAGGCTAAAGGTCGATGTCTTACGTTTCAGGTTTTTCATCCCTTGTTCTCTTGTAGTCTATTAACGGCTGTGTAATATCTATATATTACATGTAGTAATATCGGACTGCTACTTCGTTAAGTTTCTATTGGAAATAGCGTAAAAGCGAGATATTAGACACATTTGCTGATGCGCAACAAGTGGAAATAACGGGCCCTGTAAGCTTGTTTCAATGGCACCCTGTGGGTCGGATACACCAAGCACGAAGCTCTAATTGTGGCCCTTCGAGGAGACAAGATGTTGAAGACGTTAAAGGTGATAGATGGACGTACAATTGTATTGACGTTCGGTCAAACCGATTAAGACGTCGGCGCTGAGATGGGCAAAAAAAAGGAGGCACCGCATAAAGTTCGTGCGCACTGGACTGGTGAAGTTGACCCACACAAAATTGGGAGAATTGTGTATGTATTGATCTATTGGTGACCGGATAGGACCAAGTAGGGCCGTACAGGTTGAGCGCCCAGCTTGAAATTTCTGTTGTGCAGCAGCGGTAGCAGTTTCTTCTTCCAGAGGAAAAGGCTTCTGTTGAAATACGCTGAACTGCTACTGACGAACTTCATCATTAAGTCCGTCTACATATGCATAGTTACGTATATATACATACAGTGTTCTATTGAGCTTCAAGTCCACAGCGTAGCCTTCCCCGTTAGGAATACCGATAATCTTTGGAGGCCAATCAAAACATTCGACCTGTCTGTTCTAAGCCGTAGGAAAATGCAGTAATTTTTTGGTATTTATACATTTCAATCCAATTTCGTTTTCCATGATTCATTTCTCAAGTATCAAGCATCGCTGGAGGAGACTTGTTGTGATTCAGTCTGAAAAGCAGCACTGCGTACTCATTCTTTTCCACTGCTTCTCACTCACTGCTCCGCCTTTATTGAGATATTGCTCACAAATACATAGCTGCTAGCCAAGTTGAGGCAGAAATGGAGGTCATCGCAAGTAATACGCCTGTACCCTGGTACATGCGTAGGTCGCGCCGTCTCCCCTGTCTCACAATCGCGTAAATTTTTCGTCTTTCCGCCGGTAGAAAGTTTGGCCACGCACTGGGCCGTTGTATTCGTTAAAGAGAGACATTCTAAGGGGAGCTGTCTCTTCCCAGTTCGACCTTTTTTTTGCTCGTCCTATTGGTCGACTGATTAGTACGAGTGCTACCGGTACGGTGATATCTGCCCCTCTCTCCGGTTTCTTCCTCCGAAATTTGGCACAACTCCAACGAGGCGTAGATTCCTCTAGCTGGCCATTGATAAATGCTGTCAGTCGATCCACTGACTGCACCAACAGCAACGGTATTAACAACAACATAGAAACGATGCTTACGGAGACGACGACAAACCAATTACTTCGGGACTTTTTACCACGCTTCCATCTTCACCATTCGGCCGACAAACGATCTGACCCTCAACCAAATGTACCGAACGGTCACAGCTACCGATATCGGCTGGCACGCTTGATACTCGCTGCAATAACACGCTGTTGTGACATCATCAATGAGCGTAGCTCTAGTTGTACGCTACTACGCTATGTTGTACAGGAAGCGCGTCAGCGGCAACCGTAACAGCCAAGATGGCTGCCTCGCCCGCAGCAGCCTTCCGAGCCCTCGCCTTATGTCGAATTGAGTCACGCTGCTGTTCGCCGTTAACCGGCATACGAGCGCATTTACCTCAGTATCTATTGCCGTCAATGGCATGCCGGCAGAGATTGAAAACACTACGTTATACATGTGCATTTCTCTGCTCGACGAAACGTAAAGTTCTCTCCTAGAACGAATGGCTACCAGTATACGTTACAAACAGTAGAGTATGGTTATTTTCAGATTTAAGAAAATAATACGAAAAAAGTTTACGACAAAGCTATATAATTATGGTGAACAACAACTGCTAGCAGAAGAAATCCAATCCTAATAGGCAAACGATGAACGTTGAGGCCAAGCAGCTGCTGTTTGAGGCTCACGTAGCATCAGCCAAAGGTCTCCGGCTACCAACCGTTACCACAACATTGACATCGTCGTTGACATCGAAAATCAGCAGCTGTAGCAGTAGCGGTCTAGGCAGCGATGGCGCTTTGTAGTTTTCATTGGGCACGCGGAACCTACCTACAAAAATAGGAAATAAGGCTCGCGTAGGGATGGAACTGCGAATGACGGCAAAATGGCGACTCCCACTATAGGGTGTCGAAGGGAAGAAGGATTTTCCAATCAAAAACATTTCTAATTGAATAGTTCATTGTATCGTTGGCAGCAATGTCTTAAAGCTTACTATGTTTCCAAAATATACGTTGCATCGTTCATCAAAGACATTGAGGTCTGCAGTGCACAACTTATTCATCGCGCCCTTGTAGGTTCGTATTCGGCTGTAATAGTCATTTCTATGTAATACTTGAGAGGTGGAGGAAAAGTCTTCAGTTTTCAGTTCTATTTTTTTCGTCATGTTGCGCACTATTGCCGCTCGTGTCCATCGTGTCTGCCACGTGTTTCTTTATTCTAGACTAATACACATCGAGTGGAGGGATATTGCCACACATTTTAAACAGAGTCGTCGTTTTGCTTCAGGTGACAGGAACGGGACTTGACAGAGTTGGTGTAGGATTTTAAGAGCTTGTTAAATATCGTATTCGTGAAGCGTAGGTTTACAGAAGCTTCGGTTCCTACCGCGATCTGTACCGCCGCGACCATTGCCCATTCTATCGCGTTCTCCATGGAGTGCTACCGTGCGAGAGGAATATAAAGTTTTGTCATCAAATGGCCATGGGCAGAGTAGCAAAGGAAACTTGCTAAGTCATAGCTCATAAACGATAGTCCTTAGCCAGCAACTGTAGAAGCGCAAGGAACAATGGATTTCCAGCTTGCCCTCTCGTCCTTCCCTCTTCGTCTAACTCCCACCAGCCCAGACACCGTCACTGCTACTCTTTTGAGATTATTGACAACTACCGGCAGCCTTAAACACCATAGGACCCGCGGAATGGTCCTGTTCGTTTTATTTGCTGTTTTTTTTAGATTAGAATTATGGACGCTCTTTTTGTCTATTTGCACTTCGGCTTCCCTATGTGGTGCCCTCTTTAAAGGCGGATGAGTTCTAGTTGTATACGCACCTATGTATGCATATGTCTAAGTATTAATGAGATTCTATTTAAGTACACTGTTTCCGCAGTTCTATTTGCAGAAGATCGCTGTAAGGCAATATATAGGATGTGAACATACGATATAAAGATGCTTGTATCTCTATATTTATTATCCATTACAAATTAGCCCCATCAGTTACTATGTACAATTATACACTTATCATCGTACATTGTATATGAATCGTGCGGAAGCTCATTCTGAAGCTGATTAACGGAATTTATAAGGAGTTCCTTAATTAGGTTATTCGGTGCCAGAGAGCATATTATACTTCGTTCACATCCAGGCATCGTAACACCTATAAGTACCTAACAGTACTGCTTGTTAAAATGTACCTGGCAGTATCTAACAACAAACAGCTATAATTATTTAGAATTTTCCTATTAAAAGAAAAATCACAGATATTTCTAAGAAATGCTTCTGGTGTTCAGCTGCTATCGACTACGAGAATTTAAGGATTATCAATCGCAGCATTGCCCATCGATGCGTGGACTTAAGTCACTATCGAACGCCTATAAAACGAGAATCGTGTGTCTACCTCTGGGGAACATTTTTAAAGGCCAACTAAAAGTTTGGCTTTCAAAAAGAAACAAACGTATAATACGCTGCGGCGGATAAGCAATAAATCTAGGTACTAAACTAAACGTTATTTGAACAAACGTTCTACGGCTGTGACGGTTATTAGAGATCCGTTCTGGCTACGGTGCTATTAGATGAGTTACCGTTGTTTTTAATTGTTGTTTGCGCTACTCTTATAACACTGTATTTGTTTTTCTTATGTATAGATTTCCACAGTATTTATATATACACGCTATAACAGTATACGCTTCTAGAAATGTATTTTGATTTAATTAATATCGATGACCTAGCTAATACTGCTGGATGGAAGCGCGAACGGCGTTAGCCATCTCGGTTGCAGACATTTTGGTTGAAACTGAGTGGCCGCTTCGTCCTTTGGCTGATTTAGACGATCTGCCTTCAGTCCTTTGCTATCTTCGCCCCCAGCTAAGGAACGGACAAACCAGTTAACAGCTTTTATGTCCATAGGCGATAGCGTCGGCGGTGACGGCAACAGATGACGGACCCTTAACAGTAAAAGTGGTGTTGTGTGGAGTATTTACGAGGTAAAAGGGCAGGCAATAACGGGACAGAAGCGGACTCGGGGTTGGACAAGGTGGTGCTTTCGTGTCCTACATCGTAAGGTAAAAACGACAGAGAGAAAGTCGGATGGAAGCTAGCCTGTTCGATATACTAACTAATATAAATGAGATATATACTCTGTACTCCCACCCAGCTAGGTTCTCGTCAACTTGGTATTTCACTCCTATACGCAGGTGGTCAGACTTAAGCCTACCGCATCCTCGTGACAGCTTCAACCAGGATGATAACCACTGTAGCATACAACAAAGATAAAAGCGGGAGGAAAAGGAACGACAGGGAGTGCAGTAACGCACAAACCGGGAGTACCTGCTATTGTCCTTTGACCACATCCCATAGCCCGCCTCCATTTGGTTACCACGCGCTCTCTTCAATCACGAAGCTTTGATAGCTCCACGCTTCGTGGCTAGATTCATCAACGCTAGCTTCTGCCCCCTTGGAATCCGCGCATTCTGCCTGGACACTGTTGCCAACCTATGCCTTCCACTTCTCTAGGCTTGCAATCAAAGCCGATGATAGATTTGCTTGCCTCTTCGACTAGCGGTAGACTAAATAATGTATGCTTCCCTCTTCGGCCACACAGGACAAGTCTCAATTCGTAGTCTCGGGCAGCTTATTTGTAAGCAGAAAACGTTCCTAAAGTATACATTTCATTTGGTTCACTAAGTTTTTTTTAACGTGAAATTCAACGCATGATTCAACCACGTAGATATTGTCTGGTAAGAGATCGAACAAAAAGTTCTAATTGAAATCGAGTCCGTCCGATTCACGGGTACTCCATATCGTTGAAATCCTTTTAGTGAAACACAAACAAGTTCAGGACAACAACCTCTACAGATTTGTTCCGTCGTTGCTTCTGTTCATTTAAGCGTAGGGGGAGGGGTTAACGAAGTTTGTAAATGGCAAGTTAACTGAATAATTACGTATTAAATATAAACTTGCGCAACCGGTAGCTGAGAAGGCTCTATGGTGACAGCGTATGGATCAACTACTATTATAGTTCTCAGATCGACGGTATAATTGAATCTACACATATGACCGAAATCATGTGTGAGGTAGTGAAAATAAGCTGTTTGGCCCGACTTAGCCTCGGCTCGTTCTGGACTTGAGTGCTAAAATGCGAGGAAACAACCACCCTGTTATGCGCATTATATCGGGCGGCTATATCGGGTCTCGGGTGCTGTTCGAAGGTCTCACAAGTTCGAAGTAGGGCTATGGGGCAGAACCCCATCTGCGCGGCAAACGGACTGTGGGGAATAACCTCAGAGGGTGGAGTCCGCTCAGGGAAGCGAGGACTTGCGAGAGCCGCAGCTCATTCACCCACCCACTGTTGCATCCCGCGTTCCCCCTCTGCGTGAACCATCAGCACAACACCTTCGGGCCGAAAGCGCCTGGCTAAAGCAACGGAGGCGACATCCACCATCTCCACCTTCAATTAGACTCTAGCGCAGCCGACAACGACGAAAAAAACAGTAACAGCCAACGCCAACAACAACAATCGCAGCTTCAGCAATAGCAGCGACCACAACAAAAACGATATCGCCGGCAGAATACCTAAATGTTTCTCGTCTCCGTTACTTCTTATAGTCGAGTGGGGCCAAACGAGAACAGGGTGTCTCCTTATATGGCTAGCTAAGCACCCGGTTTCCCGGCCTACGCCTACGCCACCGTTTCCACCAAGGACAACCAAGAGGGAGAGAGAGAGAGAGAGAGAACAAGGCACGCTCCGAGCGACGTCTTTGCAACATTCCCCGCAAATAGCGTTTCAACACACCGTTCGACGAAAAGACAGGTATATCCATATATCCGTCCGCTCACCCGCTGCCTTTTTGCTACTCTGCCCTAGACCTTCCATCTGACTAACATCCTTCACCCGTTAATCCATCTTTATCGCTCGCTTAATCAGTCCTGAGTACTTGGCGCAGGCTGATGGGACAGACAGCTATGAATCTGCCAGCACTAGGCGCTGGGGGCGTGGGGTAGGTTTCCAGGAACTTGGTAATGAAGGATACGTAGCAGTCGACCAATGCCGTCAGTTAAGTAATTCTGCAATAGACGAAATAGCAGTGCGTCATCGATGTATACAGCCAATGCTCAATAATTTATAATCACAATGATTGCTGCGAGTCAAGATCATAGTAGAACATCAAGTTTACTTTTGTGTCTTATATCATTAATGGTCTTTAAGTGCATCTCTCTCTTATACTAACTCATAAAGCATTGTAGATAAAAATGTTGCCTCTACTGATTATTTCTACTAGCTACTAGTACTTATGTATCGGTTTGAGACCCTTATGTTAAACCACACGTCAATAGCGATACGCATTTAAAATCAGTTGGGTAGTAATTAACCCAATCTGTTGGCGGGTATTGGCCTCACGACGAGCTTATAAGCCTTAACGGACTTTGCCGTTCCTCCCCAGCAAACAGGTGGTTTGGCAATTTAAAAAGCCAAATTTAATTTTAGGCTTCTATATATATATATATATATATATACCGGTGCCGTGAGTTAAGGATACCATACGACAGTGATACGGACACAGCTGCATTTGCTTTATTGTGTTGAGCACAGCTATTGGGGTGGACTAAAGAACTACTTAGGCCATTTAATAGTATAAAGCAAGGCATCTATTTATCCCTTATTTTTTCTCTCATTCATACGGTGCTGTATATCCCAACATCACCCATATAGATAGATATTGAATATCAATGTACAAAGCATTCGTATACGTAGAGCGCTAACAGCCAGGAGCACTCGAACTGGCCGCCAACGTGTCTTGCTATTACTGATTTACTCATACGTGCATGATCATCATTGTTATTATCAGTGTCCCATTATCGTACGTATCTAATATGGGCGCCATTACGGCCAGGATCATCATATGGTCTGTTGGCCGTCATTTGCAGCGCTTGTAGATCGTAAGTACCATATATATAGTACCTTCGGGAAAGGGGCGGCTCACAGACTTAGCTATACCTCGACTCATCTAAGATACAAGGGTATCATTGAGTAGCTGTCCAAAAGCTTCCCGATCCGAGAATGGAACAGCCAATGGCAATAGCGCTACCGCGCTAGCGACAATAGTATAGGATATATCAAGTCAATAGCACAATACGAGCCAACTTAGAACTACGTGTCTGTCTGCTTGCGCTTTTGTCTTTCTGCTTGTACATGCTTGCGCATCGTACGCACGTATGCAGGAACACGTGTATGAATGTACGTACTATGTAAATATGAGCGTTTTCGTATGCGTTCTCGTTCACACTTTTAGAAGAACGGTCCAAAAAAAAGCTGGCTTTAGTTCACATCGGCGCTGTACGGTCTTCACGCGGGGTCTAGATGTTAACAGAAACTGAAAACGGGATTACAACTGACAATAAGATGAGAGCTTTCGACCACGTCATCTGCTTCGCTGATGGGACTGCTTTCGCCACTTCTGCTGTTGCGACATTGAAGAAAAAGATCTGCCAGTAGTTCGTACAAGCTATATATGACAAACGTAACGGCGGCGCCGATGCGCACGTCTCTTTGAAAACAACAGGCTGTCACCTCAATGTCGTTGATCACGAAGGACCACGCTAACGTTGCTAAAAGCCGCCCTATCCATTTACGAGAGCTTGGCTGCACTGTTGAGCTCTTCCTGCTGTTGAATGATTGTATAATAATATTACGACTGCAGCAAAGGGTGGGGCGAGAACGAGAGTCATGAAGTATGACAATAAAGGGGCTACATTGCACGGTACAGTCCGAGCGTCTGTTGCGGAAATGGTGAGATTCCTGTCTGTAAAAATTTTGTGACAGAAAATGGGTTGTATCAGCCTGCTTATGCTCGGTGTTAAAAGCAGCAGGAGTGCGCTGGATGCAATGGTTGCCTTACTTAGTTTAGCTTCTCATTGCCGCGTGTCGAAACGAATTCTGTGAAAAGTAGCTGGGCCCAAAACGAAGCTCTGCTGTTCGGGATTTAAGTTCCACAAAAATGAAATTAACTTGGCTCGATTATTTCCATTTGGGACTTCTAGTTATAGACGCGTAATACAAAATATGTCAATCTTTTCCTTCTCAGCTATATTTAAATAGAAATAAACGATTTGAAAGATCACGCTCATGTGTGCTCATAACTACCTGTGTGGCATAGGTAAATAGGATGATAGTTTTGGATCGGAGTACGCTGAGCTAGTTTATCGAGAATCGAAGCGGTGGCTGACAGCTCATACAAAACAAGTACCGATAGAATAGCGATGAGATCAACGGGAAGAAAGTACAGGTGAGGCCATTGTCGTCGTCGATTCAACATAGCTATTACAGGATACCGACTGCTAGGCAGCCACTGGCAACTGCTGAACACCGTGTCCTGTGTCATGTTGTCAACGGTGCCCTGACACAAATTCTACTACCGCTGCTGCTGCGCTTTGCTCGTTGGCAGCTCGCGCACACGAGCGAACCGATTACGGTATGCAAAACGAGTTTTCGTTACTGCCGTTGGCAAGCCTTCAGGCGTATTTTCATCTTCAAGTTTCTTCTCAGAGAAACACGGAGCCGTCATGGCAATGGCAACAGCAACGGGGTCGAGCCGCGTAAGGGTACGAAGCGAAGAGGTCGGGCACCGTTGTTTTGCGGCCATTACTGCTGCTAAGTTCATTGGTGCCGATAGGCAAAGGCCATGGTGAAGCAACTCCTATGGAACAGTGCCGGATGATAGCAGCGCGGCCATTACTGCAGGACAAACATCGTAGCCCGACAGCAGTCGGTGCCTGTACAAGCGTAACAGTAGCTTTTTTTTTACGTATCCTATATAAATGAACTGCGTCGCATTGACACAGGCACACGACGAGCGGGTAGCTCCCAACGAATCAATCTAGACGCTTGCTCACCTACCTAAGCAATAGTCACTAGAGAGCGGTACGGAGCAGGCGGAACAAGAAGGGTATGTTATAGCCGTTAAAGCTTACAAAACGGTAAACGCTACCGAAAAGCTATTACCACACTATCTAGAGATGTCTCAAATTAGTATTTTAGCGAATTTGTCAAGCTGAGTTTGTTACAGCCTTTGTTTGCATTCATTTTTGCTACTCGTTCAGAACGATGAATAGAGAAAATAAAAGCAAGACCGGTTCACTATAGTGAAATTGCAATGCTCCTTAACGTTCGATGTATGATAAAACCAACTTAATAGAATCGTGATCGAGTACGAAAATATTACGTTAAGTTTAGGTTTTCATAGCCACCTAATTATCATTGATCGGAGAAGTAAACACCCTTGCTCTCACCGTTAGCGCACTTATGGAAGTAGGCGAAAGCTGACCTTCTTGTCGATCTGATGATAGGCTTATAGTCTAAACAAAGCAAATTAATTGCCCTCTAGTCGTATCTGGCACCCAACCATAATCCACCGGTCCATTGGCGCGTCTTCCGATCTTCGTCGCTGGTTAATTCCGATTTCTTACCCTTTTACTCAATACGAAGTGTCTAAAATTACGTTTCCCTCTAACTTTGCCTCATTCTGATTCCTTATCCTAAGGTTGCCCTAGTGTAGTTGAGCATCGTCGATAGTGACGTTAAGGACTCGTTCTGGTTTTATATATTGCATTTAATTTGGAAGTGTCGACATCGCCTTATATACAATAGAACAGCTAGTGGTTTTGTATTAGCGAACTACCGGAACGCACGGACGCACATAGAATGAGAAAAGGCCTTGTGAGTCGTTTAAGCAGGTAAAATGGCTTCTACTTACTATTATTAATGATACTTTACTGAAACCCCCCACTAGAAATAAGCTCACACATTCATCAAACTATTTTACACGTTACTGCACATTTTCATTGATACATGATTGCAAGGCGTGTGTGTTGTTGCACGTTTGGCTCAGCAGCTTCGGACAAATTACCCCCATCGCTCTGAGGTGCTAAGAGGGAATAGATGAGAAAAAAGCACACACTACTCGAGAGGGACTTACCAGTCGCTTGACAATCAACAGGGACGGGAGTAATTTAGGTAAAAGAGCGAACGAGAAACGAGCGAACGAATTCTGTGTCTGTATAGAGTCGGTGAATCAGCTCCAAGGCAAAACGGAGCTTACCTGAATTGTTATTTGCCAGGTTAAGGAATGAAGGAATTATTTAGAGTTTGGTCCTTCGCCCATTCGCCACGTGGAGCAGGCTCATGCAGAGCCACCAGCATGCACGACCGGCCTCGAGGCCACATCAGTTTGTTAGCGGCGAAGCGCAGAAGTTCTAGCCAGGGAAACATTCTGGCTTCCCGGTCCTCTTGACCTTCTTAGCTCCTTTCAATGCCTGTAATCTCGGTGCTTCTTTCCAATATTTGGATTCGATGTTACGTTCCGGCTAGTAAGCAACCCCACTCTTACCCGTAGATTTGATGGATAAAAATTCTTACGAAAAGAACTAATGTCTTCACGAACGTTATCACGGAAATTTGCTGTGTACTGAAGCGCCGCTACCACTAAATACGTCATGCCATGGAACAGATATCTACATAACCGTTACATACATACATATATAGCATAGCACATTTCGTAAATGGTATGATTTCGTAACGCGAACGATGACTCAAAAAGGTCTAGCCTCAACAACTAACTGCTGCCCTAAAACTAGTAAGTTATGCCTTGTATAGCACGCGCACGAAGACAAAGGCGACAGCGTTCTCAGATGTCTCAGCTGAAGCTCATCTAATTTCAAAGACTAGTAACGGTCACTTCTGTCAGCCATGTCTGAAAGTTGTTTCCAAGTGACAAACAGGAAACGCCAAAAATGCTACTATACATTAAGTAACTTAGATCATGAATCTGAATGTGCCAGTTGACGATTTGCCCTATAGCGTTTTATAACTGTCCCGGTAAACATTCTAATATTTGGAATTAGCCTGTCCCCTCCCCCTAAAAGGCACGTGCCATTTTTTCAGGGCCGGGGCGCTCGTCTTCAATGAAGACAACAATAGCTAGTAAAATTGAGTCCGTCTATTATTATACAAAGTTGACCAAAACTAGCCGACATCTTTTGCGTTCTCATTATTTACTGTAGATCAAATTAGATCATTGTTTTAGATTAATTTGTTGTCGTCTGCTTTGCAGGTGGCGGATTTTGCTCGAGGCGAACATGACATATCCTTCTGTTGCATAATCATAAGACGATGGAAAGTTGTAAAATTACCAATAAGAAGGCGGGATGAAAGGGAATCGAGATAACTACAGAAAACGTTTAACACTACCTGTCAACCGATTTCGCTTAGTATCACAAATTTAGTATTGATCATATCTCCTTGATTGCTGGAGAGCGTAAATAGACTATTCCGCACCGAAAGAATCAGCGTTGAATATGTTGGCAGGATAGTTTTGAATCCTGTTATCACGATAGCTACGATTTACCCATTTTTTCTGTCCATAGCGATATTTCAGGTGTCTAGACTGTGTCGTATCTTTTCAGGATGTAGCCTTATATTAGACTGCGTTCGCAAAGCTATACAGATCGGTTTCTGATCCTCCGGTTAACTAGGTAAGCAGCTGTTCGACCAGGTGCGTTGTGGTTCGTTTGTTATGGTAGAAGAGGCCAGGCTAGTGAAGGAGTGGTTTTCCAATGGCGGAAGTCGTCTGTCTGCCTTCAGTTCGGGCTGCGGTACAAGGAGCTACAGCTATACAGGCAAAATAGAAAGTGTGTAAAGTGCTGCGTACTCTGTTGATTTAGCGAGCGGTAACTCTGCGTATTTCGCCTCTGGTCTAAGTAGCTGCTTTTCTGTCACCGCTTTGCGCTTCAATACGAGCAGTATCGATGAGGTCAAAGAAGAGCAACCTCCCTTAACTGTGTGCGCCAATAAAAGAGCGTTGCTTCTGATTAGCGCCTTTCGCAAAAGGAACGTAAGCACAATTGATGATAGACATGATGACTAAACTGCTATGTCGTACGAGTTATACTATTTCTATTGCTACTATTACCACCCACGACCTCTACTACTCTGGCAAGACTCTGGAAGAAGTAACTTGACTTTCGTGTAGGGAACGCGAGGCTAAGGGGCGGGTATGGCTGTTACGTGAGGCTTGGGCAAGAAAATGAAAAATGTCTGCGACATGGGTCTACAGTAACATCGTACATTCACGGCCCAAGCGAAACACTTGGAATTACCTTGTCAGAATTGACTACGGCCATGGACGATAACAGCGTCGACCATCAGAGTAACCCGGTAGGCAAGAATTGAGGAAGCACAACTGAAAGGTCCTTAGATAACTCTTTTTCCACTATTTTTGCCCCCATGAAAAGAAACGTTTCCTTAGTGGGCAAAAGTCTATGGATGTCACCATTGACTACAACATCGCCTAGTAGTCCATGATGTGTATAAAGGATTCCGGTCGGAGTAAAAAGCTGTGACGAGCGACCTAAGCCAACATGGGCTCGGTTGACTGATGCATCATGGACACCTGTTCAAGGCGAAAACGGCCATCAGTCAGGGTGACGAACTTATAGTTGAAATCCGTGCATTGGGCACGTAAGAGAGCATGCACTGTCCTATCCTGGCCGATTAAAATAGCCTCCAATTTTACACACGCATAGACGGCACACATAGAGAGACACTTAAAACTAGAGTGTGATGAACCTTTTAAGCTCGATTTTACAGCACAATGTATATGCTTCTGTTGGCACGTGGAGCTACATAAACAAATAGGCTTAAGTAAAAATGCTTGGCAAACACATTGTAAAATGTTCACCCGTCACTTCGATGTGGCTGTTGTACTTCTGGTAGAATCTTCGCGCACGATTTGCCCTTGACGGACCTTATTACTAATTTTAACATTGCTACTGGAGTCAACCTTTTTATAATCAACACGCATCCAAAATGTTCATTCATCAAAATAAAATTCCTGTTTGCAGAGACTTTAGATACTAAAAGAGAACATGGGCTAAAGAGGTAAACTGAATGCTAGCTACGAAAAAAGCCCACTTCTTTTGTCATCATAACAGAATTCAGTTTCGGCCCTATTTCCTTGTATTATATATATAAGCGACGCAGTAATCTAGTTATTTGTCTGCAGCTTCATTGTACAGCATCGTTGTGGAACACGAGTAGATAAGAGAACCGCCTGTTACCTATTTTCCGTGTTAACTGTAATTTAAATGAGAAATCTTGGTACGAAGCTACCGTAACGCTAC